>NC_142780.1:32940200-33195200 GCF_988280905.1 Pimephales promelas
CCAGCGTGTTGAAACTTTGTATGCATGTTTAAGACAGTAAATGAGAAATCAAAAAAATGTCAAAAAGAATTTTTTATTTTTCTTGGCATTTTCACATTTTTCTCATGATTTAGCGTCATGATGAACATTGGTTCGTTAACTGATATTTCCGACAACTCAAAAATCAAAAATGGGTCAAATTGACCCACAACATAAACGAGAGGGCCTTAACTGTTTGAGAGTGGACATTAAAATGCACTATTCAAACGGTTGTATTTCAAGTATGCTTTGGAATATAGACCTAAGTTATAACTTTATGAAAAAGATATGGACGTTTAAATGTACAGTAAATCAAATATACTGCACTTAATATTTTCTCTTTTGTATAAAATCAAAGCCATATATCTAACCAAGCTGTTTTCCAAATTTGAAGTTGATATCACAAAAATTTGAAGTTCCCGTGAAATTTTGTTTAGGCGTAATACTAAAAAAAGCCACCGGGTGACGTGACATACATTCCATTTAATTTAATTTAATTTAATTTAATTTAATTTAATTTAATTTAATTTAATTTAATTTAATTTAATTTAATTTAATTTAATTTAATGCATTCTGCTGTAACAAATTAATACATGTCTGTCCAAATATCACTTCTGTTACAAAATATGGAACCTTGAGACTCAGACTGTTTTGTCGAGATTAGATTGGTTTTGATCATAAATGATGATATAAAAAGGGTAATAAAAAAGATATTACATTTAGATAACAATATATATATATATATATATATATATATATATATATTACTTTTTAGTATTGACAAATACTAGATGTTTTATGAACTTTTAGCATGAAAACCAAAGTTTAAATTATTAAAAGTGTGTGTGTCGACTTTTTGTGGTCAGAACTCCTGCTAGATTTTTTTGAGGCCCACTCTTGTCAAAAATGCATCTATTATTTGTTACTACATAATTTGTATTAAAAAAACAGTGCTAATATATATATATATATATATATATATATATATATATATATATATTCAGGAGTCTTAGACCTTTCCAATGATATATAGTGTAATAATTAGCTTAGGATGTAATTGTAATTTAGTAAACATAGGCAAAGTTTAGTGATTTGCACATAAACTGATGCAATGCAATTTAGATACAATGCCAGTAGATGGCACTGTTAGACTTGAAGTTATAAATAAACCAGACTTGGTCAGTTTTGTTTTTAAATTAATGTTTTGTTACAGTTCCCGGAAGAATGTTTGCCAGTTCTTTAAAGTCACTCCACTTCGCATAACCCGGGTGAGTGTGAATGAATCAGAAGCGTGGCACACACACACCCTGCCCTCAACACATAACAGACAGTCAGTCACACAATTATAGGCCTATAGCTTATCAATAGACATGTGAGACTCAAGTGAGACCCCATGTAAGAATTTTTTTTATCTGATTACCGGAGATTGCATAGTAAAGCGAATGAGTGAAAGCAATTGGGACATTGTTTTATTTGTATCATTTAATTTACTCTTAATCTGGTGTCGTGCATACCAAATTATTAAAAATATTTTGCAGGAAACAGAAATCCGATCGGTTATCCAGATACAGAGGCTACTTAATGTGAACAAATATAAACGCACCATGTCCTGACCTTCTTATTGAAGCAGGCCTGTGTACTCGTTCAGCGCAGAGATGTGTGTGTGTTTGCGCGCGTCCCGCTGACTCTGTTCCAGTTCCAGAACAATGATCGCGTCATCACCGCGGGCTCGAGCGGTGAAGCTGCTGAGACATCAAACAAACCCGGGTCACTCCTGGAGCAAATACATGCGTTTGGGTGTCCTACCAGTGGGATGCATGAGGAAAAACAAGTTGGCATGCCGTTTACAGCTGTGTCGCCTGCAGCGATCCTCCAATAGAGGAAGTTTCGGTCATATTGTGCGTTATGAGACGTCCGCAGATGGGACGCACCTGTCACTTAACCCTCCCATCGCATTGGGCAAATGTTTCCCTTTCTTGTCTGTTCCCGATTTGACGAGCCAAATAGCCTACTACTCACTTTATCTCAGTAACCCTATAGTTATCAGGCAGAATTATTTTAGAATGCTTCATATAGGCCAAGCCTACTATTAGCCTATAGTTTTTATTATTTTTAATAAAACGTTTTTATGGTTTTTGTTTTAGTTAAATAATGGCAAGTATGTAATTGAGTATTTGCAGTCGAGCCTCTTTGAGATAAAATATTTACTTGAGGTCCTTCTGAGATTTGAAGTTAATATTTCAATAATTTAACAACACATTAACATGCTTTTTTGATGGTCAATGTGGTCATCAAACCAATGTTTTGTAATCACAACATTTTTTCTTTTGTCAAATCAACTTAGATAATTGATGTAGTTCAGAAAACATAATATGTTTAGTTTCTGATGATTGAATCAATCTTCTTCATTGTATTAACTAAATTTTTTCATTTCAATGAACTTAAAATTTTAAGGCGACCAGGTTACTTTTTTTTAAGTTAAACCAACAACATTTTTTAACAGTGCATGACATGCAGTTAAACATAAAATATTGCATCTTTTTAATACTATTTATTATCTTGATTAGGTTTTATTTTTAAATGATTTTTTCATTTTAATTATGATTTAATTAATTATTAGCTTCATAAGCCCCAGTGTGGGAAGCCCTGCACTGAAAACCCTAATAAGTTGATTTAACTCAATTGATTTGAGTAAACTCGTTCCCTCAATTTAATTGAGTAATGGGGTCTCCCAAAACTTGCATATTTAAGTTTAATTAACTTGGTAGTTATGTAGACTTGACTTAAATTGTTTAGTTCACCAAACTTGACGATCATTTAATACACTTAAACAATAAAGTTCACTTAACTTAGTGTTAATATCAATTGTACTTGTATATTTAAGTAAACTCAACATGAAAATGTTACTGTAATATTATTTCAAAATATTAAAGATATTATTTTTGACTGTAAGCTGTGTGCACACTGCACTTACATAAAACAATGAACAACATATTGATCTTTTGAGTCTTTATTGACCAAAATTTCAAATGGAAATGAGTCTCACACTATATGTTATCATTTGGTTTTGCACGATGCTGCATCCACAAAAGTCAAACTTGTTTAATGAGCCATTTAAAAATGAATGCCTGATTTATGCATCTCACGTGTGCATATTAGTGATGCATATTCATATCATATTTATAATGTTCACTGCGTACGCTGATTGTGTTAAACAGGCTTTTTCTAATGTAATCAAGGTCACGCACCTGTGAAAATACAAAACGCCAAATGTTGAGCACAACATCTCTCTCACTGAAAAAAAAAATATATTTTCATGTTTTGTAATCACATCATTTTTTTCTTTTGTCAAATCAACTTAGATAATTGATGTAGTTCAGAAAACATAATATTTTGAGTTTCTGATGATTAAATCAATCTCCTTCATTGTATTAACTCAATTTTTTCATTTCAATGAACTTAAAATTTTAAGGCGACCAGGTTACTTATTTTTAAGTTAAACCAACAACATTTATTTATTTTTTTTACAGTGACATGACGTACACAACTATTGTGAATTAGTTGATTTAAAGGACGGCCAGCTATAGCCTGAAGATGTTTCACAGCAGGGTTTGCATTCTCCGTCTTGTTAAAGGTTTGAGGTGTGTTTGACCTTTGTCATCCTGAGATCATGACACATGGATGATTGTATTTTTGCACAGTTAAATGTTTTACTTTGATTAAAATTATTTACTTTAATTTAGATAGATTAACAGAATCCGGAATGCATGTTTGCAAAGTGTAAGTGTTTTATTTAAGAATATTTATTTTTTGAATTTTACATTTTTATTAATAGAACAGACTGCAGAATGAAACTTTTTTTTTTACAATGCAAAACGTCTATTTAATCTGACTAACAAGCCCACTAGAGACACATTTAAAAAAAAAATTAAAAAAAATCTATCGTGATCAGTCCAGTTTTATTATTCTTCAGAGCATTTGATTGGACTAAAATTGTTCAGGATGATGTCATAAATATTTATGCAAGTGGAAAGTTTTCAAGAAGAGCAAGATTTTACACTTTAACTGGATAAACCTGCTTGTAGGACAACAAATATCGAAGCTTAAGACAGGCATGGACTGAAACACCTTCAAAGCCTTGATTTATTATTGTCTTAACAGCTCTTTTACAAACTCTGCAATAAAAATACGATAATGAATGTTGGAGGAGGTGACACACTTTGATAAAACATTCACCTGAATTATGCAGATAAACTCAGCCAGTGAAACTTTCCGTCCCTCCCTCCGGCTTCACCAGTAAACTCCCACTTTACACTCTTGAGTTTGACTTCACATTTGCACACCGGACTTTGAATTAGACTCCGTCGTTCTCTGGGGATTTGTGTGTTTGCAGAGTGCAGTGTGTGACTGATCTCCTTCTGTGCAAGTTGACAGTGTTGAAGGACATTATCATCATCATCATCATCATAAGCATGATGGAAGCCCGTCCGTCCTGGGACAGTCCTATGCAGTTTGTCCTGGCGTGTGTGTCTTATGCAGTGGGACTTGGGAATGTGTGGCGTTTTCCGTATCTCTGCCAAATGCATGGAGGAGGTGAGATAATGAGTTCGACTCTTTCTCCTCGTGCTTGCCGTGTAGATTGTTTAGTTCTTGACAGAGACATTGATAAAACAAGAGCTTTTAATATAATTTAAGATGCGAAAATTAATAGATTATTTGGGCTTTATAAATCTTAGAAATATCAAAACAACTCTACTTTGTTCAAAAGTTTATCTGTATGTATGAAGAGTTTTTCCTGGATGATTATGTATTTTACAGTGTAGTCATCTTGATCCTCCATGATGATGCGCATGTGGGAAAACAAGATCTTCAATAAAAGTTTAATCCTTTCAATAACTTCTTTAAAAAGGTCTGAACATTCGGACATGAAATGAAGATGTTATTTTGGTCCATATTAACTGCAATGTATAAGATGACATGATGATCAAATATGATGTCAGTCATCTTATGCCTTTAATGCTATGAACAAAAAATAACATGGCGATGTCTTGAGCTCATTTGTGTTTAATAGGACTGAATCCAAATGAATATATTACATTAATAAAAGTTTTTTCACAAGCAGACCTGGTAGAAACAGTTCATTATAGTAAAAAAAAAAAAAGCCAATATTTACTTTTTACACTGTGGCTGTTACTACAGTATATTAATTATTAATTATAATTATACTACTATTAACTAATAGCAATTACTTTGATTTTTCTCATCTTAGTGTGTGTGTGTGTGTGTGTGAGAGAGAGATTGCAGTAATCTCAGATGTACAAGAGTGTGTGTTTGTGTGAGAAAGAGAAAAATAGAGAGATTATGTTGAGCAATCTTAGATGTACAAGTGTGTGTGTGTGTGTGTGTGTGTGTGTGTGTGTGTGTGTGTGTGTGTGTGTGTGTGTGTGTGTGTGTGTGTGTGTGTGTGAAGTGTGAAAGAGAGAGATCATGCAGGTATTTTTGATTTGAAAATGTTCTTTGAATGAAATTGCAGTAGATAAGTGTTAGATTAGTGAAGTATTAGATATTTCTCTCTTGTTTACTGTCTCTTCAAGTGCACTCGTTTGTAGAGAATTCAGAGTTTTATCGTCCGTGAACTTCATTGAGCATCTCATCCAGATTCTCAGCACATATCAGTTGTTCTACACTCAAAGCTAGTGTTGTAATTCTCTGTGGAGTGGAAAGTCAAAGTGAGATTCCTGTTTTCCTTGATTCATCTGGCAGAAACTGATTAGCATTTCTCCTCCGTTTCATTCGTCTGCTAAACGTCTCTGGTTATGCATTCAGTGCATCTTTGAGGAGCATCTCCTGAATAACAATTCACAAATCCTTTGTTTACCGTTTAGCAATGCGATCAAAGTACACGCGTGAGGGAAGTTATGCGCAGTCAGTCTCTGCTGATTTCTATGATGTGGTCAAATATTCCAAAATTCCCTCATTATCCAGAGTAATCCTGTTTTCCTGTGAGGATTACAGAGAGTTGGAGTGCTCACATTTACACTGGACAAATAACATGGAATGTACCTAACATGATTTTCAGTAAATGAAATGTTCTTCATAATTGCATCTGGAATTTGCATATTTTTAAATTATTTCAAATTTCATATTATGAAAGTAATTTCCAAATGGTGATTTTTTTAAAATAATAACAAACTTTTTAATCTATGCATATTCCTGACATGTGCACTGTAAAATCCAATTAGTACAGCTTACTTGAAAAAAGCAAGCAAACCGATTGTAAACTAAATAAAGTGAAATAGGAATAATATGTAGTACTAACGAGTGCATGTCTGGATGTGTACACTTACGAGAGAGTTCATATAACTTAAAATAATTTGTATACTATACTTGATCTTTTACTTTTTTATGCTAGTTGTGTGAGAGTGAAGGAGCGTTAGTTCCCCCAAAAGGAGTTCCCATGCTCCTTAAATCTCTAACCTTATATAAACTGATTTGTAAAAGGGAATTATACAAATGGATGAAAAAGTCCTTGAAATTCTCCGGTAAAAAAATGCATGAAATCAATCCAGTGTTATTTTTATATCACTAATATGCTATTAGAGTTTTTCCTAAATAGGCCTACAAGGGTTTCCTTTGTCCAGAAGCTATTACCGTACATTGGCCGGGAAAAAATGTAATGTCCGACAACATTAAATCATACACTCTAAAAAATGCTGGGTTGTTTTAACCCAATTTTGGGTAAAATATGGACAAACCCAGCCATTGGGTAAAAAATGTAATTAAAAAATGTAACCCAATGGCTGGGTTTGTCCATATTTTACCCAAAATTGGGTTAAAACAACCCAGCATTTTTTAGAGTGTAGGAATTCAATTCATAGGAAATGAATGGGAAATTGACAAAAACACAAAAATTCACAATTTTTTTTTTTTTACTTTTTTTAAAATAAAAAAATAGTTTTTGAGATTGTTTCAACTATATATTCAAATCCACCCAAAAAAAAAAAAAATGTGTTCATAAACATCTGGGGAATTCACATGCTTCTCCAAAGAGAGCTGCACTTGCCATCTAGTGGTTACCCCATGATTCTACGCTTATACTGTAACCAGATGGTGCTAATTTTCTTAAAAAAATATTTTTTTTCTGAAGGCATAGACTCTGTATTAAACTAAAATACTGCATTAATATTTTTTGAAAAAAATTATATATATATATATATATATATATATATATATATATATATATATATATTCCATGGCAAAAATAGACCATAAATATTGCAAAAATATTAATAAATTCAATCAAATTGTCTCAAAATACTAAATTACAAAGAATAAATATTATAGAACAAAAATAAATTGCATTGGTTTTACTGGGATGGAGGAAATTTAATTTTTAGGTGTCCGGTCTTTTGACCGGGAAGATAACAAGTTTGACTCCGAAACGAAGAGCACCTTAGGGTTAAATTGACAAACATCATATGTGTAATTCAGGGCACAATTCAAACGAGATCAAAATATTTGTTGTCTCTCGCCATTGACTACCATAGCCTATTTGGTTAGAACCATGTCGTACAATTCCAATTCATCTATCCATGTCAATTGTATCTTAATCCTTAGTAAAATGTAAATACTTTGACTATATACATACTGTGTAATAATGTGTATTCCCATTAGAAGTTTTTTTTGTTTGTTTGTTTGTTTTTTTTTTTTTTACTAACAATGCTGCAGAGCCATGGACATCTGGTAACAATGTTACTGACTGTTTCTCTCTTTGATCATGATTTTTGGTCATGGCACTGATACATTGTATGAAATACCAGTCTTTAATAAACCGTCAGTTTTGATTTTTTTAATGGTTTTAGTTTTAGATAAGTTTTAGTCCTTCACATGAAGCCACACAATGATGAAAATTAAATAGGTGTTGATAAACAGAGATAGTGATCTCTAGAAGGCTACTGGTCTCTCTCTCTCTCTCTCTCTCTCTCTCTCTCTCTCTCTCTCTCTCTCTCTCTCTCTCTTTCTCACACTCACACACACTAGAATGTGTTGCACACACACACTTGTACATCTGAGATTGCTCAACGCAATCTCTCCCTTTTCTCTCTCTCACACACCATGAAATCAAAGTTCTTATTGTTTTATGAAATATTGTCATATTTATTCTCAATAATTTATCCATGCACATCACATTTTTTATACATGTACCCTCGTGATCTCTAATCAAAATAACTTCTCCCTCTTGCAGCAACATCTCTTCTCTGATGATGTGTGTTTGCTGGCGTGAGGGCGGGGCAACCTGTCAATCACATGAGATCCACCAATAGCAAACCACAACCATCCAATCAATTCACCAATATCATTTTTTCTTGTTCCAAAAGCCACTTGACTTAAATATAAGTCACAATATTAGGGAAGGAAAGACCATCGCAACGTCTCTTTTATGCTGACTTTAAAGTGACCTCTGTGTTGTGTCCCTCAGGTGGGTTTCTGATCCCGTATCTGCTGATGCTGGTGCTGGAGGGGATTCCTCTGTTCTGCATGGAGCTGGCCATCGGGCAGAAGATGCGTCTGGGGAGCATCGGAGCGTGGACCGCCATCAGCCCGTATCTGGGTGGACTGGGTCAGTGTCCCGTGCTTCATTTACCAGACATTTAATGTCATAACATGATCAGAAATCATCCTTTATCATCCTCATGTGTGTATGCATTGTTCAGGCATTGCCAGTGTTGTGACTTCCATGTACTTGTGTCTGTACTACAACGTCATCAACGCATGGAGCTTCTGGTATCTCTTCCATTCATTTCAGGTTAGTTTACTGAAAAATACATGTAGATGTTTCTATGAACAGAATGTTTCGTATGTGCTAATCAATTGTCCCAATGCAATGCTGATATAAAGAGATGAGGATATGGCAAGCCGTTTTAACTTTTATTCATTTCCAGAATATGAATTCTTGATATCAACAATTACATTTTTTTATATCAACAATTTAATTGCTTATATCTGTAATTGTATTTTCAGTAGTGAAATTTCACCATAGATTGCCATTCAAAATAAATAGTTGATATCAAGAATTGATTTTTTTACTGGTAGAAATATCATTATTGATATGAATAATTACATTGATAGTAGTAAAAATGTGAATTACTGATATCATTAATTAAATTCTCACTAGTTGAAATGTCTATTCTTGATATCAGCAATTCAATTGGTAGTTAAAATAATCATTTTTGATATCTGAAAATGTATTTCTGATATCAATATTATTTCTGATATCTAAAATGGCTTTCTTACCAATCACATTTATGATATCAGAAATTAACATTGTCACTAGTAACAATTCAATTGTGGATATCAAGAATAGACATTTCAACTAGTAACAATTGAATTCTTGATATCAAAAATGAGTTGTATAAAAAAATATTTAACTTATTAAATTTTTTAATACTAATTAAATTTCTAATTAAATTTCTAATTAAATTTCTGATATGTGAAATTGGAATTTCAACTAGTAAGAAATCAATTCTTGATATCAACAATTGGCCTATGGTGACATTTCACTAGTGAAAATACAATTGTTGATATCAAGAATTCATATCCGGGAAATGAATAAAAGTTCAAACGTCTTGCCATATGAGGAAGGCCCAAAACCAACATTTTATGCTAATTCTGCAGAATGTGTTATTCACTGTAAAATGTGGATTTTCTTCCTCGGTTTTGTCTGGTTTTCCAGTAGAATCTAATAAGATACATTTATTTGAGATGCAAAATAACATGTGTTTTGGGAGAAATGTATTCAAATTAAGTGATTGTTTATGCTTAAAACAAGGAAAATATTAAGTTAACTTAACGTTTATGTTTAAAACTAAATAAAAAAATCAGGGCTCAGAAAAAAGAAACTTCCTCTAAAATAAGTCGATTTTTCTTTTTTAAAACCATGGGCAGATATTTTTTCTCATTTTAAACTTAAAACTTTATCAAAACAAGCCTGTTATTTTGAATAATTGTACTGGAAAACAAGACTTTTGGATGTGTCAACCAAATCAAACTTTTTTATTAACTCAGAAAATGACTAAATAATCTAAAATCTTAAAATCTATTTAGTGTTGAAGAGTAAAACTAAAATGAGAACTTTTTCTTAGTAGCTCGTATTTCATTTCTGAAAAGAATTGCTCTTGATATGATGAGTTGAGTATGATGCTGTAGTTTAGGAAGCAATTGTCCTGGATCTGTGGATCATGTGTGTTAATGCGTCTGCAGTCAGTGCTGCCCTGGGCCGAGTGTCCCGTCAACAGTAACCGGACGGGGTATCTGGAGGAGTGTGAGGTGGCTTCACCCACACAGTACTTCTTCTACCGCGAGACGCTGAACATCTCGTCCTCCATCGATGAGAACGGAGGCATTCACATGGGCCAGGCGCTGTGTCTCCTGCTGGCCTGGATCATAGTCTACCTGTTCATCGTCCGAGGGGTCAAATCTACCGGAATGGTGAGACTAAACCGTCTGATTCTCAACTGGTGACTAACAGCAAAAGAAGTAAACAGAATAAAAACAGGATTTGTTGGATTTTGTTGCTGTTTCAAAGCAGCTTTATATGTTTTTATGAAGTGTATGATGGTATATGATACCGGTCAAACATTAAGGTTTTTTTTTTTTTTTTAATGTTTTTGAAAGAAGTCTCTTCTGCTCACCAAGGCTGCATTTATTTGATCAAAAATACAGTAAAAACAGTAATTATGTGAAATATTATTACAATTTGGATTTACTGGTTCCTTTTGTAATATATTTTGAAATGTAATTTATTCCATGTGATCAAAGCTGATTTTTCAGCAACATTACTCCAGTCAGAAATCATTCTAAGATCATTTCTTATTAATATCAATGTTGAGCTAATTTAATTTATTTACTTTTTTTTAATTATGATACACTGCCATTCAAAGTTTGTGGCAAGTAATATTTAAAAGAAGAAGAAAAATAAATAAATGGCACATTAAATTGATCAAAAAAGGCATTTATTAAATGAATAAATATTACAAAAAAATTCTATTGATAATAAATGGTGTTCTTTTGAACTTTCTATTCATCAAAGAATCAGTTTCCACAAAAATATGAAGCAGCACAACTGTTTTTAACGTTAATGATAATAAGAAATGTTTATTTAGCACCAAATCAGCAGATTAGAGTGATTTCTGAAGGATCATGTGACATTGAAGACTGGAGTAATGATGCTTTGATGACAGAAATATTTTAGAGAAACCAGCTAATTTACTAATTTCGTAGTTCCAACCCATTGTACCTTTGACTTTCCTCCACAGGTCGTGTATTTCACAGCTACGTTTCCATACGTGGTCCTGATCATCTATCTGATCCGTGGGGTCACTCTTCACGGGGCCTGGAACGGAGTGAAGTACTTGTTCACACCCAAGGTAAGAAAGTCATTGGTTTCTGAGTGTTGTGTTGTAGTTGAGTGTGCATTTAACACGTGTGTGTTTAGCTGGAGCAGTTGGCAAACCCTCAAACATGGATCAACGCTGCCACCCAGATCTTCTTCTCTCTGGGATTGGGCTTCGGCTCTTTGATCGCTTTTGCCAGTTACAACCACCACAACAATAACTTCGAGAGGCAGGCCGTGGTCGTGTCGCTCATTAACAGCGGCACGTCTGTGTTCGCCAGCATCGTGACCTTCGCCATCTACGGCTTTAAAGCCACCTTCAACTACGAAAGCTGTTTGGAAAGGTGAGACGCCAGCGATGTTCTAGCGTTTAATCAATCTGTGATCTTATCAAGAGATTCACAAACCTCTTGGGTCCTCAAGTCGCAGAATGAATGATGGTTCTCTCATTATTTTATTCCTTCAAACGTTAAACTAATTGTTGTCAGTTTGTTCATTTTATGATCTCTTATCTAAGTTTATTTTTAATAAATGTTTGTTTCAGATGACGTCTTTCAGAACGCTTAGGACATTATGGAAACTAATCAGAGTATCATCCATCAATTATTCACTGAAGGAAGAGAAAAACATGTGATGTTCTTTAAAAACAAAAATACTGATGGTTTTCAAATCCTAAAACACTCCTTAACCTGTCATTAGACTCATTCATTTATTTAAAATACATTTATTTTATGCTAAGTACACTACAAATACTTTCTACGGAAGCGTATTGCATTCACTTGAAGAAAAAAAATCTACTCGGTTTTTCTGAATTAAAGGAGTAGTTCACTTTTAAAAACAACTTTTGCTGATAATTTATTCACCCCATGTCATCCAAGATGGCCATGTCTTTCTTTCTTCAGTCGAAAGGCAAGTAAGGTTTTTGATGAAAACATTCCAAGATTTTCTCTATATAATGGACTTCAATGGGAACCAAACAGTTCAAGGTCCAAAAGACAGAAACTTTCTGTTAAGCAATTAATAGTTTTGCACTGTAGCATTTTTACAGTCTTTTACCTTTAAAATCACGATTATTTTTTACAGATTGTGATAAAAGAAAGTATAAAAGTGCAGCATCAATGTATGTGTGTTACAGTATTTGCCCAATAACCAATGCAGATGAAACTCTTGTAATTTCCCAAGGAAGCTCTTCAGATCAGTTTTCAGAAACCGTGTTCTGTGCTGTTAATGTTGATCCAGGATGAGGCTGTTACTGCTCAACACATTCGATCTGTCTGAGGACACCATCAGCGTTGAGAACGTCAGCTCTTGGATCAGTCATTTGAACTACACTCATCCTGAGAGGTTTGCGGCCATCGCTTCAAAGATCGAAGACTGCAGTCTAGAGGCGGAACTAGACACGGTAAACTCACCACACCATAAGATCAGTGTCCACATGCCTACACAGCGACAGTGATCTATGACTGACCAATTTATTTTATTGTATTTTTTATTTTAGGCTCTATATATTAGTATTTTTGTTTACACTCTTTTTTAGGTTTTTTTTTCTTTTCTACTATTCGCTTGTAAAAGTCCACACAGAAACGCATATTTTCATAAATGGCAATAGGGATGGTAAAATATACAGGTGAAACTCGAAAAATTTTAATATTGTGCAAAAGTTAGTTTATTAGTAATTCAACTTAAAGGAGTAGTTCACTTTTGAAAAAAACTTTGCTGATAATTTACTCGCCCCCATGTCATCCAAGATGTCCATGTCTTTCTTTCTTCAGTCGAAAAGAAATTAAGGTTTTTGATGAAAACATTCCAGGATTTTTCTCCATATAATGGACTTCATTGGGAACCAAACGGTTCAAGGTCCAAATGAGAGTTCCAGTGCAAACTGTTCAAAGGGCTTTAAACGATTCCAGACGATGAATAAGGGTCTTATCTAGTGAAATGATCGCTCATTAAAAAGATAAAGCCTTGCTCTGTTCTGTGTGACTCTTCTGTTCAAACTCGTTTATCAAGATGAACAAATCTTTTTTGAATCATTTTATTCATTTTCAACCAAGATTCATTAATTTTGATGAACAAGTTCGAACAGGAGAGTCACAGAACAGAGCAAGGCGAGCATTTGAGCTTATAAAACTTAAACTTTGTTATTTATTTTTTAAATGGGCAATCGTTTCGCTTGATAAGACCCTTATTCATCGTCTGGTGTCGTTTAAAGCCCTTTGAAGCTGCACTGAAACTCTCATTTGGACCTTGAACCGTTTGGTTCCCATTGAAGTCCATTATATGGAGAAAATCCTGGAATGTTTTCATCAAAAACCTTCATTTCTTTTTATGATGTATTAGTTTCATTAGTTTCATCACCTTTTAAGTTGAATATCTGAAATAAATGAACTTTTGCACGATATTCGAATTTTTCGAGTTTCACTTGTATTTGTAATATTACAAAACATTAAAGTTACACAATGTATCAGAAACAGACCATACAAGCAATACAGGTATAAAGAAAACAATTAACTATGGTAAACTGTTCAGTTTTGGATCAAAATTGCTGTGTAGCAATATTTGTGTAAATACAGCACCTGTCAAAAGTTTGGAAACATTACAATTTTTCAAGTCTCTTTGAATTTTCAGCATCATTACTCCAGTCATTAGCGTCACATGATCCTTCATAAATCATTCTAATATGATGTTTTGCTGCTCAAGAAACATTTATTATAAATGTGTGTGTGTGTGTAGGCGGTGGAGGGCACCGGTCTGGCGTTTATCGTGTACAGCGAGGCCATTAAGAACATGCCTCTGTCTCAGCTGTGGTCTGTGCTGTACTTCATCATGCTGCTGCTGTTAGGGATGGGGAGCATGCTGGGAAACGTCACAGCCATCATCACTCCACTGGGAGACCTCAAGTTTCTGTCACGCACACTCAGCAACGAGACCATCAACGGTAAGAAGGTTTCTGCTTTTTTCGAATTCCTATATGAGCGCTTCTCTCGGGTCTATTCTGGTTTCTGACTGTGTTTCCTCAGGTCTGGTGTGTCTTTTCTGTCTACTTCTGGGTTTCGGCTTCACCAGCCGTTCGGGCAACTACTGGTTCACCATCTTCAATGAATACGCCGCAACATTTTCTCTGCTCTTCATCGTCCTCATTGAAGTCATCAGTGTGTGTTATGTCTATGGATTGAGAAGGTGAGAAATTCAATGACTCTTTACTTTACAGGCTCCAATGATGAGGGCTGAATTCACTTTAAAAGCACAAACAAGGTACAAATTAGGCTGCAAAACTACAGAGCATTTTATTTTCTTGTGTTTTTCTTAATATTCAGTAAAAGCAGGAATCCTTTCAATGTCAAAATTAATATTTTACATTTTTATGATTAAAAAGCATTGAACATGAGCATTTAAACTCATAATATACTCAGTGTTTCTCGTAATTCTTCACTGTACGTCACATAATCGTCTGTAAATGTGTTCATAAGCTCTGCGCAGTTTGAGGATTATAATAATGCTTGTTAGTATGGTTGTTTTTCATACATGCATGTTCATTTAGGAAATGCCTGAACTGAAGTGAGAACGCTTGATGGAAAACAAACAAAACACCTGATTAACATCTCTTCTTGTCATCCCAGCCAACAGGGAACATTCACAGAACTTTAGCTGAAGAACTCTGAAGAAGTTCTGAGCAAAGTTTTAAGTTTAACTGAAGAAGTTTGCAAAAGTTTGCAAAGTTATCGGGTTGTTCATTATTTATTCATCATCAATGGATCAAAGCCTGAAGCATTTAGTTGGACGTTCTAATGTTTTTTTTAATGTGACTTGTTTTGGAATTTCAGAGAACATTCAAAAGTAACAAACATTCGTAAAATGGAATGTTCTGTTTTCATTAATCAAGAAAAAGCCTTTTTAAAACATTTAAAATATATATATATATATATATATATATTTCTTAAATAACTTTCTGAGAGCATTCAGAAATCATGTTTTTATAACTTTATAGGAATGTTAGAAAAATGTTCTCATAACATATATTTGCTAGCTGGGATTCCTGAAATGAAAATGAACACTTGTGAATTAAATTATTGCATCAAACCCTGTATGTGTTATGCATGTTATATCAAAGACAAATGATGAATATGAATGGCACGAAATTGTACAAAATGTGGGAAAAGCTGTGACCTCTTTATTAAGATGCTGACCAATTTCATCACACTGGGGGAAATTGTTGAAAAATACATTAGTTGCTTAAGTTAATATTAAAATGAAGAATTGGAAGAAAGTTATTTTTTATTTTTTATTTATTCAGACCAAATATAAAATGTGTCCATATCACCTAAGTGGCCACATATTATATTTAACCCTTGAAATAGTTTGGACAGATGAGTTTGACTGAAACCCAAACATATATGAATAAATATATATGGGATAAATAAAATATTGCCTATGCTAACGTTATTTTTTCTTCTTTGAACCTTGTGAAACTAAAAAAAGGAAATGATTATTAAGTTTAAATAAAGGCTGCATTGCACAGATTTTCATGTCTCTGATGATTTTGACGTCGATTCTGATTCATTGTTGTTGATCTTCCACAGGTTTGAAAAAGACATCGAGGACATGTTGGGGCATCGGCCGAACTGGTACTGGAAGCTGATGTGGGCCGTGATCAGTCCCGTGCTCCTCGTCAGCCTCTTCATCTTCTACATCATTAACTACATCCAGGGCGGGACACCCACATACCAGGCCTGGGACAAAGATCTGGTACGGCACGAGTCAAACTCCAAACTCGCATTGAGTTAAATCGTGCAAATGAAACATGAAACAATACAAATGTAAAATCGAAAGAAACTACAGACTAAAAATGGATTACACCATAAAAAAATCAAATGAAATTTTTTTTTTTTTTTTTAAATAAAACAATCAAAATATTGGCTAACTATAATAATGACATCATGGAAACAATAAAAACAATTAGAATAAACCACATGGTGAAATTCAATAAATTATTCATTTTAAAATAAATAAATAAAAACAATCAAAATAAAACACGGTAACACTTTACAATAATGTTTCATTTGTTAACATTAATGTACAGTATCAACTAACAATGAGAAATACATGTGTTACTGTATTTATTCATCTTTGTTGATGTTATTAATAAGAATCCAGCTGTCTGATCACAGTGCATTTACTAATGTTAACAAGTACAACATTTGATTTTTATAGTGTATTAGTAAATGTTGAAAAGATGAATAAATGCTGTAGAAGTGCAGTTCATGATTAGTATATGTTATAGTTCACTAATGAATAACACTTTACAAAAAGATTTCATTAGTGAACTACTTTAGTTAACATGAACTTATAATGAACTGCATTTCTACAGCATTTATTCATCTTTGTTCATGTTATTTTCAACATTTACTAATACATTATTGAAATCAAAGGATGTAAATGCACTGAACTAACATGAACAAACAATGCCCAGCTGGATTTGTATTAACTAACTTTTGACAAAGATAAACAAATACAGTAACAAATGTATTTCTCAAGGTTAGTTAATAAATCAACTTAATGTTAACATTGTCATGTGTCGCCCAAATTAATGAAATCATAAAAATGTCAAATGAAAATTTAGCTTATAATAAACTGTTACCACAAGTTACTTAAATCATAAAAATGTCAAATGAAATAAATGGTCTTCAAAGCTAAACAAGCTGATAGCATATGGGGCTAGAACTGTGTCTTAAATACGAGAAAATAATTGATCTGAGAGGAAAAAAGAAAAATCTATGTGAACCGAACAATGGTGTAATAAAGACACAATTCTAGCTCCATAATATGAGTGTTTTTTTCTTTCCTCCTCAGGGTAAGTCGGTGGTGAAGGAGTATCCTCTGTACGGCCAGGTCTTCATCGTTCTTCTGCTGGTGTCTTCGGTCAGCTGTGTCCCGATCTCGGCTCTCTACGCCTTCTGTCGGAGGAAGAAGCGAGGAACACCTGTCCCTCAGCAAACACTCAACACAGAGTCCTCCGCCATCTAAACTCAGACTCTGGCGAAACAGACAGGTTTGGGACCAGCTGGAGAAACCATATATTTCTATATCTGACTGATGCTGGCGTTCACGTGTCATGAATACTTTCAGCTTTGGGTTGGTTGTACAAATACAGTTAGCTATTAGGACTAAAACATTTTTTACATTCACATTTCCTACCTACAGAAAATATGAACTTTTTTATTCTTACGGCAACAATAAATCATATGATTATATGAACTGATTAATAAGTCAAAAATTATATGAACTGCAGATACATTTCCAAACACTGAATGTCTGGACTGTGAACTACAGCAAATGCAGTATGAAATGGTGTAAAACTATGTGTAAATAACTTTGTAATATTTTAGTAGTAAATTAAATTTTGTAAATGTCAAATCACAATATTTTGTATGCCTAATGAACAAATGAATGAACGTTTTCCCCTGTTTCATTATTTTCTGCTCTTGATATATGAAGAGTTCAGATGCAAAAGCCTCTAAATGCCATTTGAAATTTTCTTCTTTAATGATAATTTTTATCAAACTTGTATATTTAAGTTCAGTAATTTCACTTAAATGGCAATGATAATTACCTATTAATTGTTATTTAAGTGAAATTACTGAACTTAAATATACAAGTTTGATAAAAATCATCATTAAAGAAGAAAATTTCAAATGGCATTTAGAGGCTTTTGCATTTGAACTCTTCATATATATATATATATATATATATATATATATATATATATTATAGAGAGTGAGAGACAGATGTGGTGTATTTGGAGAAATAAGATATCTATATTCTGAGGAATATCAGTGAATTATTGATAATAATCTTAATATTTTTCTTGCCAAAACATAAATTGTATGTTTAATTGGGCTCAATTGAGTTGAAGTCCTGATGAACTGTTTTTCTTGTTTGCCTGCACGTAAAGAAATGTATCTTACTGTACACAGAATCATATCAAAGCATATTATAGTCTTGAACTTGGAGTGTTTTACATTAGCTTTTTTTGTTCGCGTTCTCCTTTTATATTTCTGTAGCCTTTCTGTAATATTTACTTTATTGGTCATCAGCATCTTGAATTTTGAAAATGCATGGATTCAAATAGGCCTAAACAAAGGCTGTGCCGGTAAATTAATCACATTAATAAACAAAAACAAGCTGAAATAAATGTCTAGATTTACAATGTTGCTGAACGTTCAAAGACATGCATTTTCATGTTTCATATTGTCTCTAGGCATTAAAGGGGTGGTAAAATGCCATTTTCACAAGATGTAAATAAATCTGATGTCCCCAGAGTGTGTGTGTGTGTGTGTGTGTGTGTGTGTGAAGTTTTAGCACAAAATACCCCACAGATATTTTATATAGCATGTTTATCTTCTCCAATCTTCTCGACACTCTGGATTCTGATAGAGGGCCATGGGACTTAGACCTGAGCGCAAAAATGGAGGCTCTAGACCCTTCCAGAGCTGAGATATTGAGATATTTACAATGGCATAAATGCTACGTGGGATCTCAATATCTCAGCTCTGGAAGGGTCTAGAGCCTCCATTTTTGCACTCAGGTCTAAGTCCCATGGCCCTCTATCAGAATCCAGACTTTCAACAAAATTGGAAAAACTTATTTTTTCGCACAAAAAAAAACAAAACGAAAGGGGTACCACTGTCATTTTTTTTTGGGTCGAAATTTTGAGTTTCTCTAATCTTCTCGAAACTCTGGATTCTGATAGAGGGCCATGGGACTTAGACCTGAGTGCCAAAATGGAGGCTCTAGACCCTTCCAGAGCTGAGATATTGAGATATTTATAATGGCATAAATGCTACGTGGGATCTCAATATCTCAGCTCTGGAAGGGCCTAGAGCCTCCATTTTTGCACTCAGGTCTAAGTCTCATGACCCTCTATCAGAATCCAGAGTTTTGAGAAGATTGGGGAAACTTAATTTTTCACCCGGACAAAAAAAATGAAAGGGGTACCACTGTCGTTTTTTTTTCGGGTCGAATTTGTGAGTTTCGTTATCTCAGCTCTGAAAGGGTCTAGAGTCTCCATTTTTGCACTCAGGTCTAAGTCTCACAGCCCTCTATCATAATCCAGAGTTTTGAGAAGATTGGAGAAACTTAATTTTTCGCCCCCCCAAAAAAAACGTAAGGGGTACCACTGTCGTTTTTTTTTTTTTCGGGTCGAAATTTTGAGTTTCGATATCTCAGCTCTGGAAGGGTCTAGAGCCTCCATTTTTGAACTCAGGACTAAGTCTCATTGCCCTCTATCAGAATCCAGAGTTTTGAGAAGATTGGGGAAACTTAATTTTTCGCCCCCCCCAAAAAAAACGTAAGGGGTACCACTGTCGTTTTTTTTTCGGGTCGAAATTTTGAGTTTCGATATCTCAGCTCTGGAAGGGTCTAGAGCCTCCATTTTTGCACTCAGGACTAAGTCTCATGGCCCTCTATCAGAATAGAGAGTTTTCAGAAGATTGGGGAAACTTAATTTTTCGCCGCCCCAAAAAAAACGTAAGGGGTACCACTGTCATTTTTTTTTTTTCGGGTCGAAATTTTGAGTTTCGACATCTCAGCTCTGGAAGGGTCTAGAGCCTCCATTTTTGAACTCAGGACTAAGTCTCATTGCCCTCTATCAGAACCCAGAGTTTTGAGAAGATTGGGGAAACTTAATTTTTCGCCCCCCCCAAAAAAACGTAAGGGGTACCACTGTCGTTTTTTTTTCGGGTCGCAATTTTGAGTTTCGATATCTCAGCTCTGGAAGGGTCTAGAGCCTCCATTTTTGCACTCAGGACTAAGTCTCATGGCCCTCTATCAGAATACAAAGTTTTGAGAAGATTGGGGAAACTTAATTTTTCGCCCCTCCAAAAAAAACGTAAGGGGTACCACTGTCGTTTTTTTTTCGGGTCGAAATTTCGAGTTTCGATATCTCAGTCCTGGAAGGGTCTAGAGCCTCCATTTTTGAACTCAGGACTAAGTCTCATTGCCCTCTATCAGAATCCAGAGTTTTGAGAAGATTGGGGAAACTTAATTTTTCGCCCCCCCCAAAAAAACGTAAGGGGTACCACTGTCGTTTTTTTTTTCGGGTCGCAATTTTGAGTTTCGATATCTCAGCTCTGGAAGGGTCTAGAGCCTCCATTTTTGAACTCAGGACTAAGTCTCATTGCCCTCTATCAGAATCCAGAGTTTTGAGAAGATTGGGGAAACTTAATTTTTCGCCCCCCCCAAAAAAACGTAAGGGGTACCACTGTCGTTTTTTTTTCGGGTCGCAATTTTGAGTTTCGATATCTCAGCTCTGGAAGGGTCTAGAGCCTCCATTTTTGCACTCAGGACTAAGTCTCATGGCCCTCTATCAGAATACAAAGTTTTGAGAAGATTGGGGAAACTTAATTTTTCGCCCCTCCAAAAAAAACGTAAGGGGTACCACTGTCGTTTTTTTTTCGGGTCGCAATATTGAGTTTCGATATCTCAGCTCTCGAAGGGTCTAGAGCCTCCATTTTTGCACTCAGGTCAAAGTCTCACTGCCCTCTATCATAATCCAGAGTTTTGAGAAGATTGGAGAAACTTAATTTTTCGCCCGAAAACGAAAAAAACGAAAGGGGTAACACTGTCGTTTTTTTTTTCGGGTCGAAATTTTGAATTTCGATATCTCAGCTCTGGAAGGGTCTAGAGCCTCCATTTTTGCACTCAGGTCAAAGTCTCACAGCCCTCTATCATAATCCAGAGTTTTGAGAAGATTGGAAAAACTTAATTTTTCGCCCGAAAACGAAAAAAAACGAAAGGGGTAACACTGTCGTTTTTTTTTTCGGGTCGAAATTTAGAATTTCGATATCTCAGCTCTGGAAGGGTCTAGAGCCTACATTTTTGCACTCAGGTCAAAGTCTCACAGCCCTCTATCATAATCCAGAGTTTTGAGAAGATTGGAGAAACTTAATTTTTCGCCCGAAAACGAAAAAAAACGAAAGGGGTAACACTGTCGTTTTTTTTTCGGGTCGAAATTTTGAATTTTGATATCTCAGCTCTGGAAGGGTCTAGAGCCTCCATTTTTGCACTCAGGTCAAAGTCTCACAGCCCTCTATCATAATCCAGAGTTTTGAGAAGATTGGAGAAACTTAATTTTTCGCCCGAAAACGAAAAAAAACAAAAGGGGTAACACTGTCGTTTTTTTTCGGGTCGAAATTTTGAATTTTGATATCTCAGCTCTGGAAGGGTCTAGAGCCTCCATTTTTGCACTCAGGTCAAAGTCTCAAGGCCCTCTATCATAATCCAGAGTTTTGAGAAGATTGGAGAAACTTAATATTTCGCCCGAAAACGAAAAAAAACGAAAGGGGTAACACTGTCGTTTTTTTTTCGGGTCGAAATTTTGAATTTTGATATCTCAGCTCTGGAAGGGTCTAGAGCCTCCATTTTTGCACTCAGGTCATAGTCTCACAGCCCTCTATCATAATCCAGAGTTTTGAGAAGATAGAAGAAACGTAATTTTTCGCCCGAAAACGAAAAAAAACGAAAGGGGTAACACTGTCGTTTTTTTTTCGGGTCGAAATTTTGAATTTCGATATCTCAGCTCTGGAAGGGTCTAGAGCCTCCATTTTTGTGCTCAGGGCAAAGTCTCGCGACCCTCTATCATAATCCAGAGTTTTGAGAAGATTGGAGAAACTTGATTTTTCGCCCGAAAACGGAAAAAAACTTAAGGGGTAACACTGTCGTTTTTTTTTCGGGTCGAAATTTTGAGTTTCGATATCTCAGCTCTGGAAGGGTCTAGAGCCTCCATTTTTGCGCTCAGGTCAAAGTCTCGCGGCCCTCTATCATAATCCAGAGTTTTGAGAAGATTGGAGAAACTTGATTTTTCGCCCGAAAACGCAAAAAAACGTAAGGGGTAACACTGTCGTTTTTTTTCCGGGTCGAAATTTTGAGTTTCGATATCTCAGCTCTGAAAGGGTCTAGAGCCTCCATTTTTGCACTCAGGACTAAGTCTCATGGCCCTCTATCAGAATACAGAGTTTTGAGAAGATTGGGGAAACTTAATTTTTCGCCCCCCCAAAAAAAACGTAAGGGGTAACACTGTCGTTTTTTTTTTCGGGTCGAAATTTTGAATTTCGATATCTCAGCTCTGGAAGGGTCTAGAGCCTCCATTTTTGCACTCAGGTCAAAGTCTCACAGCCCTCTATCATAATCCAGAGTTTTGAGAAGATTGGAGAAACTTAATTTTTCGCCCGAAAACGAAAAAAAACGAAAGGGGTAACACTGTCGTTTTTTTTTTCGGGTCGAAATTTTGAATTCCGATATCTCAGCTCTGGAAGGGTCTAGAGCCTCCATTTTTGCACTCAGGTCAAAGTCTCACAGCCCTCTATCATAATCCAGAGTTTTGAGAAGATTGGAGAAACTTAATTTTTCGCCCGAAAACGAAAAAAAACGAAAGGGGTAACACTGTCGTTTTTTTTTTCGGGTCGAAATTTTGAGTTTCGATATCTCAGCTCTGGAGGGGTCTAGAGCCTCCATTTTTGCACTCAGGTCAAAGTCTCACAGCCCTCTATCATAATCTAGAGTTTTGAGAAGATTGGAGAAACTTAATTTTTCGCCCGAAAACGAAAAAAAACGAAAGGGGTAACATTGTCGTTTTTTTTTCGGGTCGAAATTTTGAATTTCGATATCTCAGCTCTGGAAGGGTCTAGAGCCTCCATTTTTGCACTGAGGTCAAAGTCTCACAGCCCTCTATCATAATCCAGAGTTTTGAGAAGATTGGAGAAACTTAATTTTTCGCCCGAAAAACGAAAAAAAACGAAAGGGGTAACACTGTAGTTTTTTTTTCGGGTCGAAATTTTGAATTTTGATATCTCAGCTCTGGAAGGGTCTAGAGCCTCCATTTTTGCACTCAGGTCATAGTCTCACAGCCCTCTATCATAATCCAGAGTTTTGAGAAGACAGAAGAAACTTAATTTTTCGCCCGAAAACGAAAAAAAAACGAAAGGGGTAAGTAACACTGTCGTTTTTTTTTTCGAGTCGAAATTTTGAATTTCGATATCTCAGCTCTGGAAGGGTCTAGAGCCTCCATTTTTGCACTCAGGTCAAAGTCTCACAGCCCTCTATCATAATCCAGAGTTTTGAGAAGATTGTAGAAACTTAATTTTTCGCCTGAAAACGAAAAAAAACGAAAGGGGTAACACTGTCGTTTTTTTTTCGGGTCGAAATTTTGAACTTCGATATCTCAGCTCTGGAAGGGTCTAGAGCCTCCATTTTTGCACTCAGGTCAAAGTCTCACAGCCCTCTATCATAATCCAGAGTTTTGAGAAGATTGGAGAAACTTAATTTTTCGCCCGAAAACGAAAAAAACGAAATGGGTAACAATGTCGGTTTTTTTTCGGGTCGAAATTTTGAATTTCGATATCTCAGCTCTGGAAGGGTCTAGAGCCTCTATTTTTGCACTCAGGTCAAAGTCTCACAGCCCTTTATCATAATCCAGAGTTTTGAGAAGATTGGAGAAACTTAATTTTTCGCCCGAAAACGAAAAAAAACTTAAGGGGTATCACTGTCGTTTTTTTTTCGGGTCGAAATTTTGAATTTCAATATCTCAGCTCTGGAAGGGTCTAGAGCCTCCATTTTTGCACTCAGGTCAAAGTCTCACAGCCCGTTTTGATAAGATTGGAGAAACTTAATTTTTCGCCCGAAAACGAAAAAAAAACGAAAGGGGTAACACTGTCGTTTTTTTTTCGGGTCGAAATTTTGAATTTTGATATCTCAGCTCTGGAAGGGTCTAGAGCCTCCATTTTTGCACTCAGGACTAAGTCTCATGGCCCTCTATCAGAATACAGAGTTTTGAGAAGATTGGGGAAACTTAATTTTTGGCCCCCCCAAAAAAACGTAAGGGGTAACACTGTCGTTTTTTTTTTCGGGTCGAAATTTTGAATTTCGATATCTCAGCTCTGGAAGGGTCTAGAGCCTCCATTTTTGCACTCAGGTCAAAGTCTCACAGCCCTCTATCATAATCCAGAGTTTTGAGAAGATTGGAGAAACTTAATTTTTCGGCCGAAAACGAAAAAAAACGAAAGGGGTAACACTGTCGTTTTTTTTTCGGGTCGAAATTTTGAATTCCGATATCTCAGCTCTGGAAGGGTCTAGAGCCTCAATTTTTGCACTCAGGTCAAAGTCTCACAGCCCTCTATCATAATCCAGAGTTTTGAGAAGATTGGAGAAACTTAATTTTTCGCCCGAAAACGAAAAAAAACGAAAGGGGTAACACTGTCGTTTTTTTTTCGGGTCGAAATTTTGAATTTCGATATCTCAGCTCTGGAAGGGTGTAGAGCCTCCATTTTTGCACTCAGGTCAAAGTCTCACAGCCCTCTATCATAATCCACAGTTTTGAGAAGATTGGAGAAACTTAATTTTTCGCCCGAAAACGAAAAAAACCGAAAGGGGTAACACTGTCGTTTTTTTTTCGGGTCGAAATTTTGAGTTTCGATATCTCAGCTCTGGAAGGGTCTAGAGCCTCCATTTTTGCACTCAGGTCAAAGTCTCACAGCCCTCTATCATAATCCAGAGTTTTGAGAAGATTGGAGAAACTTAATTTTTCGCCCGAAAACGAAAAAAAATGAAAGGGGTAACATTGTCGTTTTTTTTTCGGGTTGAAATTTTGATTTTCGATATCTCAGCTCTGGAAGGGTCTAGAGCCTCCATTTTTGCACTCAGGTCAAAGTCTCACAGCCCTCTATCATAATCCAGAGTTTTGAGAAGATTGGAGAAACTTAATTTTTCGCCCGAAAACGAAAAAAAACTTAAGGGGTAACACTGTCGTTTTTTTTCGGGTCGAAATTTTGAATTTCAATATCTCAGCTCTGGAAGGGTCTAGAGCCTCCATTTTTGCACTAAGGTCAAAGTCTCACAGCCCTCTATCATAATCCAGAGTTTTGAGAAGATTGGAGAAACTTAAGTTTTCGCCCGAAAACGAAAAAAAACGAAAGGGGTAACACTGTCGTTTTTTTTTCGGGTCGAAATTTTGAATTTCGATATCTCAGCTCTGGAAGGGTCTAGAGCCTCCATTTTTGCACTCAGGTCAAAGTCTCACAGCCCTCTATCAGAATCCAGAGTTTTGAGAAGATTGGGGAAACTTAATTTTTCGTGGGTCAAAATTTTGACTTTCTCTGATCTTCTTGAAACTCTGGATTATGATAGAGGGCTGTAAAACTTTGACCTGAGTGCAAAAATGGAGGCTCTAGACCCTTCCAGAGCTGAGATATCAAAATTCAAAATTTCGACCCGAAAAAAAAAACGACAGTGTTACCCCTTACGTTTTTTTGCGTTTCGGGCGAAAAATCAAGTTTCTCCAAACTTCTCAAAACTCTGGATTATAATAGAGGGCCGCGAGACTTTGCCCTGAGCGCAAAAATGGAGGCTCAGACCCTTCCAGAGCTGAGATATCGAAACTCAAAATTTCGACCCGAAAAAAAAACGACAGTGTTACCCCTTACGTTTTTTTGCGTTTTCGGGCGAAAAATCAAGTTTCTCCAATCTTCTCAAAACTCTGGATTATGATAGAGGGCCGCGAGACTTTGCCCTGAGCGCCAAAATGGAGGCTCTAGACCCTTCCAGAGCTGAGATATCGAAACTCAAAATTTCGACCCGAAAAAAAAAACGACAGTGTTACCCCTTACGTTTTTTTGCGTTTTCGGGCGAAAAATCAAGTTTCTCCAATCTTCTCAAAACTCTGGATTATGATAGAGGGCCGCGAGACTTTGCCCTGAGCGCCAAAATGGAGGCTCTAGACCCTTCCAGAGCTGAGATATCGAAACTCAAAATTTCGACCCGAAAAAAAAAACGACAGTGTTACCCCTTACGTTTTTTTGCGTTTTCGGGCGAAAAATCAAGTTTCTCCAATCTTCTCAAAACTCTGGATTATGATAGAGGGCCGCGAGACTTTGGCCTGAGTGCAAAAATGGAGGCTCTAGACCCTTCCAGAGCTGAGATATCAAAATTCAAAATTTCGACCCGAAAAAAAAAACGACAGTGTTACCCCTTACGTTTTTTTGCGTTTTCGGGCGAAAAATCAAGTTTCTCCAATCTTCTCAAAACTGGATTATGATAGAGGGCTGCGAGACTTTGCCCTGAGCGCAAAAATGGAGGCTCTAGACCCTTCCAGAGCTGAGATATCGAAACTCAAAATTTCGACCCGAAAAAAAAAACGACAGTGTTACCCCTTACGTTTTTTTGCGTTTTCGGGCGAAAAATCAAGTTTCTCCAATCTTCTCAAAACTCTGGATTATGATAGAGGGCCGCGAGACTTTGACCTGAGCGCAAAAATGGAGGCTCTAGACCCTTCCAGAGCTGAGATATTAGAAACTCAAAATTTCGACCCGGAAAAAAAAAGACAGTGTTACCCCTTACGTTTTTTTGCGTTTTCGGGTGAAAAATCAAGTTTCTCCAATCTTCTCAAAACTCTGGATTATGATAGAGGGCCGCGAGACTTTGCCCTGAGCGCAAAAATGGAGGCTCTAGACCCTTCCAGAGCTGAGATATCGAAACTCAAAATTTCGACCCGAAAAAAAAACGACAGTGTTACCCCTTACGTTTTTTTGTGTTTTCGGGCGAAAAATCAAGTTTCTCCAATCTTCTCAAAACTCTGGATTATGATAGAGGGCCGCGAGACTTTGGCCTGAGTGCAAAAATGGAGGCTCTAGACCCTTCCAGAGCTGAGATATCAAAATTCAAAATTTCGACCCGAAAAAAAAAATGACAGTGTTACCCCTTACGTTTTTTTGCGTTTTCGGGCGAAAAATCAAGTTTCTCCAATCTTCTCAAAACTGGATTATGATAGAGGGCTGCGAGACTTTGCCCTGAGCGCAAAAATGGAGGCTCTAGACCCTTCCAGAGCTGAGATATCGAAACTCAAAATTTCGACCCGAAAAAAAAAACGACAGTGTTACCCCTTACGTTTTTTTGCGTTTTCGGGCGAAAAATCAAGTTTCTCCAATCTTCTCAAAACTCTGGATTATGATAGAGGGCCGCGAGACTTTGACCTGAGCGCAAAAATGGAGGCTCTAGACCCTTCCAGAGCTGAGATATTAGAAACTCAAAATTTCGACCCGGAAAAAAAAAGACAGTGTTACCCCTTACGTTTTTTTGCGTTTTCGGGTGAAAAATCAAGTTTCTCCAATCTTCTCAAAACTCTGGATTATGATAGAGGGCCGCGAGACTTTGCCCTGAGCGCAAAAATGGAGGCTCTAGACCCTTCCAGAGCTGAGATATCGAAACTCAAAATTTCGACCCGAAAAAAAAACGACAGTGTTACCCCTTACGTTTTTTTGTGTTTTCGGGCGAAAAATCAAGTTTCTCCAATCTTCTCAAAACTCTGGATTATGATAGAGGGCCGCGAGACTTTGACCTGAGCGCAAAAATGGAGGCTCTAGACCAGGGGTCCCTAACTAAATTGGCAAGAGGTCCACTAACCCAATGAGCCCAGTGAACGAGGGTCCGGACATGCAAAAACACCCGGCAAAATAAGTTCTTTCATTTTATTAAAATGTAACCATGTCAACAAATTGACAAAATCTTTATCAATAAAATCTTTACCTTTAAATGTATTCAACTGATTTTGTTGAAATTCATTCAAGTATTATTTCATTTTAGTGCAAATATTCAAATCTTTCAACATCAATAACAGCAACAGGAAGCATAATTTTTATTGGCGGACAATTTTCATTGAAAGTTGTGTGTCTTGTCTCGAAATGCCGCTTGACGTTTCCACTTATAACAGCAACAGACTCCGAACAAATAAGACACATGGGCCTCGTAGAGCTCGATGACGGCAAAAATGAACGCGTACACTTCAGTCCACTCATCTCGAAAGATGCGGTTTTCAGAGTCCACTTTTCTCATTTTTGACAAAGCCATAATAATCAATTCACGAATATCATAGTAATGTGTGTACAAGCCAAAGTTTGTGATCTCTCTAGACCCCGGCTCTTGGAAAGGACCGGACACAGACATAGCTGCCCGCGCGCACGCTTGTTCAAAAATTACTTTCGGTAAAAATTCGTTTTATTTTTTTTCTAAAACTTTTTAATAAAAATGTTTAGAGGTCCGGATAAAAAGGTATTGGGGTCCGGACCTGGACCCCGGTCCGCCAGTTGGGGACCCCTGCTCTAGACCCTTCCAGAGCTGAGATATCGAAACTCAAAATTTCGACCCGAAAAAAAAAACGACAGTGTTACCCCTTACGTTTTTTTGCGTTTTCGGGCGAAAAATCAAGTTTCTCCAATCTTCTCAAAACTCTGGATTATGATAGAGGGCCACGAGACTTTGGCCTGAGCGCAAAAATGGAGGCTCTAGACCCTTCCATAGCTGAGATATCGAAACTCAAAATTTCGACCCGAAAAAAAAACTACAGTGTTACCCCTTTCGTTTTTTTTCGTTTTCGGGCGAAAAATTCAGTTTCTCCAATCTTCTCAAAACTCTGGATTATGAAAGAGGGCTGTGAGACTTTGACCTGAGTGCAAAAATGGAGGCTCTAGACCCTTCCAGAGCTGAGATATCAAAATTCAAAATTTCGACCCGAAAAAAAAACGACAGTGTTACCCCTTACGTTTTTTTTGCGTTTTCGGGCGAAAAATCAAGTTTCTCCAATCTTCTCAAAACTCTGGATTATGATAGAGGGCCGCGAGACTTTGCCCTGAGCGCAAAAATGGAGGCTCTAGACCCTTCCAGAGCTGAGATATCGAAACTCAAAATTTCGACCCGAAAAAAAAACGACAGTGTTACCCCTTACGTTTTTTTGCGTTTTCGGGCGAAAAATCAAGTTTCTCCAATCTTCTCAAAACTCTGGATTATTATAGATGGCCGCGAGACTTTGACCTTAGCGCAAAAATGGAGGCTCTAGACCCTTCCAGAGCTGAGATATCGAAACTCAAAATTTCGACCCGAAAAAAAAAACGACAGTGTTACCCCTTACGTTTTTTTGCGTTTTCGGGCGAAAAATCAAGTTTCTCCAATCTTCTCAAAACTCTGGATTATGATAGAGGGCCGCGAGACTTTGGCCTGAGCGCAAAAATGGAGGCTCTAGACCCTTCCAGAGCTGAGATATCGAAACTCAAAATTTCGACCCGAAAAAAAAACGACAGTGTTACCCCTTACGTTTTTTTGCGTTTTCGGGCGAAAAATCAAGTTTCTCCAATCTTCTCAAAACTCTGGATTATGATAGAGGGCCGCGAGACTTTGCCCTGAGCGCAAAAATGGAGGCTGTAGACCCTTCCAGAGCTGAGATATCGAAACTCAAAATTTCGACCCGAAAAAAAAAAACGACAGTGTTACCCCTTACGTTTTTTTGCGTTTTCGGGCGAAAAATCAAGTTTCTCCAATCTTCTCAAAACTCTGGATTATGATAGAGGGCCGCGAGACTTTGACCTGAGCGCAAAAATGGAGGCTCTAGACCCTTCCAGAGCTGAGATATCGAAACTCAAAATTTCGACCCGAAAAAAAACCGACAGTGTTACCCCTTACGTTTTTTTGCGTTTTCGGGCGAAAAATCAAGTTTCTCCAATCTTCTCAAAACTCTGGATTATGATAGAGGGCCGTGAGACTTTGCCCTGAGCGCAAAAATGGAGGCTCTAGACCCTTCCAGAGCTGAGATATCGAAACTCAAAATTTCGACCCGAAAAAAAAACGACAGTGTTACCCCTTTTTTTTTTTGCGTTTTCGGGCGAAAAATCAAGTTTCTCCAATCTTCTCAAAACTCTGGATTATGATAGATGGCCGCGAGACTTTGACCTTAGCGCAAAAATGGAGGCTCTAGACCCTTCCAGAGCTGAGATATCGAAACTCAAAATTTCGACCCGAAAAAAAAACGACAGTGTTACCCCTTACGTTTTTTTGCGTTTTCGGGCGAAAAATCAAGTTTCTCCAATCTTCTCAAAACTCTGGATTATGATAGAGGGCCGCGAGACTTTGACCTGAGCGCAAAAATGGAGGCTCTAGACCCTTCCAGAGCTGAGATATCAAAACTCAAAATTTCGACCCGAAAAAAAAACGACAGTGTTACCCCTTACGTTTTTTTGCGTTTTCGGGCGAAAAATCAAGTTTCTCCAATCTTCTCAAAACTCTGGATTATGATAGAGGGCCGCGAGACTTTGACCTGAGCGCAAAAATGGAGGCTCTAGACCCTTCCAGAGCTGAGATATCGAAACTCAAAATTTCGACCCGAAAAAAAAAACGACAGTGTTACCCCTTACGTTTTTTTGCGTTTTCGGGCGAAAAATCAAGTTTCTCCAATCTTCTCAAAACTCTGGATTATGATAGAGGGCCGCGAGACTTTGCCCTGAGCGCAAAAATGGAGGCTCTAGACCCTTCCAGAGCTGAGATATCGAAACTCAAAATTTCAACCCGAAAAAAAAACGACAGTGTTACCCCTTACGTTTTTTTGCGTTTTCGGGCGAAAAATCAAGTTTCTCCAATCTTCTCAAAACTCTGGATTATGATAGAGGGCCGTGAGACTTTGCCCTGAGCGCAAAAATGGAGGCTCTAGACCCTTCCAGAGCTGAGATATAGAAACTCAAAATTTCGACCCGAAAAAAAAAAACGACAGTGTTACCCCTTACGTTTTTTTGCGTTTTCGGGCGAAAAATCAAGTTTCTCCAATCTTCTCAAAACTCTGGATTATGATAGAGGGCCGCGAGACTTTGACCTGAGCGCAAAAATGGAGGCTCTAGACCCTTCCAGAGCTGAGATATCGAAACTCAAAATTTCGACCCGAAAAAAAACCGACAGTGTTACCCCTTACGTTTTTTTGCGTTTTCGGGCGAAAAATCAAGTTTCTCCAATCTTCTCAAAACTCTGGATTATGATAGAGGGCCGCGAGACTTTGCCCTGAGCGCAAAAATGGAGGCTCTAGACCCTTCCAGAGCTGAGATATCGAAACTCAAAATTTCGACCCGAAAAAAAAACGACAGTGTTACCCCTTACGTTTTTTTGCGTTTTCGGGTGAAAAATCAAGTTTCTCCAATCTTCTCAAAACTCTGGATTATGATAGAGGGCCGCGAGACTTTGACCTGAGCGCAAAAATGGAGGCTCTAGACCCTTCCAGAGCTGAGATATCGAAACTCAAAATTTCGACCCGAAAAAAAAACGACAGTGTTACCCCTTTTTTTTTTGCGTTTTCGGGCGAAAAATCAAGTTTCTCCAATCTTCTCAAAACTCTGGATTATGATAGAGGGCCGCGAGACTTTGACCTGAGCGCAAAAATGGAGGCTCTAGACCCTTCCAGAGCTGAGATATCGAAACTCAAAATTTCGACCCGAAAAAAAAACGACAGTGTTACCCCTTACGTTTTTTTGCGTTTTCGGGCGAAAAATCAAGTTTCTCCAATCTTCTCAAAACTCTGGATTATGATAGAGGGCCGCGAGACTTTGACCTGAGCGCAAAAATGGAGGCTCTAGACCCTTCCAGAGCTGAGATATCGAAACTCAAAATTTCGACCCGAAAAAAAAACGACAGTGTTACCCCTTACGTTTTTTTGCGTTTTCGGGCGAAAAATCAAGTTTCTCCAATCTTCTCAAAACTCTGGATTATGATAGAGGGCCGCGAGACTTTGACCTGAGCGCAAAAATGGAGGCTCTAGACCCTTCCAGAGCTGAGATATCGAAACTCAAAATTTCGACCCGAAAAAAAAACGACAGTGTTACCCCTTACGTTTTTTTGTGTTTTCGGGCGAAAAATCAAGTTTCTCCAATCTTCTCAAAACTCTGGATTATGATAGAGGGCCGCGAGACTTTGACCTGAGCGCAAAAATGGAGGCTCTAGACCCTTCCAGAGCTGAGATATCGAAACTCAAAATTTCGACCCGAAAAAAAAACGACAGTGTTACCCCTTACGTTTTTTTGCGTTTTCGGGCGAAAAATCAAGTTTCTCCAATCTTCTCAAAACTCTGGATTATGATAGAGGGCCGCGAGACTTTGCCCTGAGCGCAAAAATGGAGGCTCTAGACCCTTCCAAAGCTGAGATATCGAAACTCAAAATTTCGACCCGAAAAAAAAACGACAGTGTTACCCCTTACGTTTTTTTGCGTTTTCGGGCGAAAAATCAAGTTTCTCCAATCTTCTCAAAACTCTGGATTATGATAGAGGGCCGCGAGACTTTGCCCTGAGCGCAAAAATGGAGGCTCTAGACCCTTCCAGAGCTGAGATATCGAAACTCAAAATTTCGACCCGAAAAAAAAACGACAGTGTTACCCCTTACGTTTTTTTGCGTTTTCGGGTGAAAAATCAAGTTTCTCCAATCTTCTCAAAACTCTGGATTATGATAGAGGGCCGCGAGACTTTGACCTGAGCGCAAAAATGGAGGCTCTAGACCCTTCCAGAGCTGAGATATCGAAACTCAAAATTTCGACCCGAAAAAAAAAACGACAGTGTTACCCCTTACGTTTTTTTGCGTTTTCGGGCGAAAAATCAAGTTTCTCCAATCTTCTCAAAACTCTGGATTATGATAGAGGGCCGCGAGACTTTGACCTGAGCGCAAAAATGGAGGCTCTAGACCCTTCCAGAGCTGAGATATCGAAACTCAAAATTTCGACCCGAAAAAAAACCGACAGTGTTACCCCTTACGTTTTTTTGCGTTTTCGGGCGAAAAATCAAGTTTCTCCAATCTTCTCAAAACTCTGGATTATGATAGAGGGCCGCGAGACTTTGCCCTGAGCGCAAAAATGGAGGCTCTAGACCCTTCCAGAGCTGAGATATCGAAACTCAAAATTTCGACCCGAAAAAAAAACGACAGTGTTACCCCTTACGTTTTTTTGCGTTTTCGGGTGAAAAATCAAGTTTCTCCAATCTTCTCAAAACTCTGGATTATGATAGAGGGCCGCGAGACTTTGACCTGAGCGCAAAAATGGAGGCTCTAGACCCTTCCAGAGCTGAGATATCGAAACTCAAAATTTCGACCCGAAAAAAAACCGACAGTGTTACCCCTTACGTTTTTTTGCGTTTTCGGGTGAAAAATCAAGTTTCTCCAATCTTCTCAAAACTCTGGATTATGATAGAGGGCCGCGAGACTTTGCCCTGAGCGCAAAAATGGAGGCTCTAGACCCTTCCAGAGCTGAGATATCGAAACTCAAAATTTCGACCCGAAAAAAAACCGACAGTGTTACCCCTTACGTTTTTTTGCGTTTTCGGGTGAAAAATCAAGTTTCTCCAATCTTCTCAAAACTCTGGATTATGATAGAGGGCCGCGAGACTTTGCCCTGAGCGCAAAAATGGAGGCTCTAGACCCTTCCAGAGCTGAGATATCGAAACTCAAAATTTCGACCCGAAAAAAAAAAACGACAGTGTTACCCCTTACGTTTTTTTGCGTTTTCGGGCGAAAAATCAAGTTTCTCCAATCTTCTCAAAACTCTGGATTATGATAGAGGGCCGCGAGACTTTGACCTGAGCGCAAAAATGGAGGCTCTAGACCAGGGGTCCCTAACTAAATTGGCAAGAGGTCCACTAACCCAATGAGCCCAGTGAACGAGGGTCCGGACATGCAAAAACACCCGGCAAAATAAGTTCTTTCATTTTATTAAAATGTAACCATGTCAACAAATTGACAAAATCTTTATCAATAAAATCTTTACCTTTAAATGTATTCAACTGATTTTGTTGAAATTCATTCAAGTATTATTTCATTTTAGTGCAAATATTCAAATCTTTCAACATCAATAACAGCAACAGGAAGCATAATTTTTATTGGCGGACAATTTTCATTGAAAGTTGTGTGTCTTGTCTCGAAATGCCGCTTGACGTTTCCACTTATAACAGCAACAGACTCCGAACAAATAAGACACATGGGCCTCGTAGAGCTCGATGACGGCAAAAATGAACGCGTACACTTCAGTCCACTCATCTCGAAAGATGCGGTTTTCAGAGTCCACTTTTCTCATTTTTGACAAAGCCATAATAATCAATTCACGAATATCATAGTAATGTGTGTACAAGCCAAAGTTTGTGATCTCTCTAGACCCCGGCTCTTGGAAAGGACCGGACACAGACATAGCTGCCCGCGCGCACGCTTGTTCAAAAATTACTTTCGGTAAAAATTCGTTTTATTTTTTTTCTAAAACTTTTTAATAAAAATGTTTAGAGGTCCGGATAAAAAGGTATTGGGGTCCGGACCTGGACCCCGGTCCGCCAGTTGGGGACCCCTGCTCTAGACCCTTCCAGAGCTGAGATATCGAAACTCAAAATTTCGACCCGAAAAAAAAAACGACAGTGTTACCCCTTACGTTTTTTTGCGTTTTCGGGCGAAAAATCAAGTTTCTCCAATCTTCTCAAAACTCTGGATTATGATAGAGGGCCACGAGACTTTGGCCTGAGCGCAAAAATGGAGGCTCTAGACCCTTCCATAGCTGAGATATCGAAACTCAAAATTTCGACCCGAAAAAAAAACTACAGTGTTACCCCTTTCGTTTTTTTTCGTTTTCGGGCGAAAAATTCAGTTTCTCCAATCTTCTCAAAACTCTGGATTATGAAAGAGGGCTGTGAGACTTTGACCTGAGTGCAAAAATGGAGGCTCTAGACCCTTCCAGAGCTGAGATATCAAAATTCAAAATTTCGACCCGAAAAAAAAACGACAGTGTTACCCCTTACGTTTTTTTTGCGTTTTCGGGCGAAAAATCAAGTTTCTCCAATCTTCTCAAAACTCTGGATTATGATAGAGGGCCGCGAGACTTTGCCCTGAGCGCAAAAATGGAGGCTCTAGACCCTTCCAGAGCTGAGATATCGAAACTCAAAATTTCGACCCGAAAAAAAAACGACAGTGTTACCCCTTACGTTTTTTTGCGTTTTCGGGCGAAAAATCAAGTTTCTCCAATCTTCTCAAAACTCTGGATTATTATAGATGGCCGCGAGACTTTGACCTTAGCGCAAAAATGGAGGCTCTAGACCCTTCCAGAGCTGAGATATCGAAACTCAAAATTTCGACCCGAAAAAAAAAACGACAGTGTTACCCCTTACGTTTTTTTGCGTTTTCGGGCGAAAAATCAAGTTTCTCCAATCTTCTCAAAACTCTGGATTATGATAGAGGGCCGCGAGACTTTGGCCTGAGCGCAAAAATGGAGGCTCTAGACCCTTCCAGAGCTGAGATATCGAAACTCAAAATTTCGACCCGAAAAAAAAACGACAGTGTTACCCCTTACGTTTTTTTGCGTTTTCGGGCGAAAAATCAAGTTTCTCCAATCTTCTCAAAACTCTGGATTATGATAGAGGGCCGCGAGACTTTGCCCTGAGCGCAAAAATGGAGGCTGTAGACCCTTCCAGAGCTGAGATATCGAAACTCAAAATTTCGACCCGAAAAAAAAAAACGACAGTGTTACCCCTTACGTTTTTTTGCGTTTTCGGGCGAAAAATCAAGTTTCTCCAATCTTCTCAAAACTCTGGATTATGATAGAGGGCCGCGAGACTTTGACCTGAGCGCAAAAATGGAGGCTCTAGACCCTTCCAGAGCTGAGATATCGAAACTCAAAATTTCGACCCGAAAAAAAACCGACAGTGTTACCCCTTACGTTTTTTTGCGTTTTCGGGCGAAAAATCAAGTTTCTCCAATCTTCTCAAAACTCTGGATTATGATAGAGGGCCGTGAGACTTTGCCCTGAGCGCAAAAATGGAGGCTCTAGACCCTTCCAGAGCTGAGATATCGAAACTCAAAATTTCGACCCGAAAAAAAAACGACAGTGTTACCCCTTTTTTTTTTTGCGTTTTCGGGCGAAAAATCAAGTTTCTCCAATCTTCTCAAAACTCTGGATTATGATAGATGGCCGCGAGACTTTGACCTTAGCGCAAAAATGGAGGCTCTAGACCCTTCCAGAGCTGAGATATCGAAACTCAAAATTTCGACCCGAAAAAAAAACGACAGTGTTACCCCTTACGTTTTTTTGCGTTTTCGGGCGAAAAATCAAGTTTCTCCAATCTTCTCAAAACTCTGGATTATGATAGAGGGCCGCGAGACTTTGACCTGAGCGCAAAAATGGAGGCTCTAGACCCTTCCAGAGCTGAGATATCAAAACTCAAAATTTCGACCCGAAAAAAAAACGACAGTGTTACCCCTTACGTTTTTTTGCGTTTTCGGGCGAAAAATCAAGTTTCTCCAATCTTCTCAAAACTCTGGATTATGATAGAGGGCCGCGAGACTTTGACCTGAGCGCAAAAATGGAGGCTCTAGACCCTTCCAGAGCTGAGATATCGAAACTCAAAATTTCGACCCGAAAAAAAAAACGACAGTGTTACCCCTTACGTTTTTTTGCGTTTTCGGGCGAAAAATCAAGTTTCTCCAATCTTCTCAAAACTCTGGATTATGATAGAGGGCCGCGAGACTTTGCCCTGAGCGCAAAAATGGAGGCTCTAGACCCTTCCAGAGCTGAGATATCGAAACTCAAAATTTCAACCCGAAAAAAAAACGACAGTGTTACCCCTTACGTTTTTTTGCGTTTTCGGGCGAAAAATCAAGTTTCTCCAATCTTCTCAAAACTCTGGATTATGATAGAGGGCCGTGAGACTTTGCCCTGAGCGCAAAAATGGAGGCTCTAGACCCTTCCAGAGCTGAGATATAGAAACTCAAAATTTCGACCCGAAAAAAAAAAACGACAGTGTTACCCCTTACGTTTTTTTGCGTTTTCGGGCGAAAAATCAAGTTTCTCCAATCTTCTCAAAACTCTGGATTATGATAGAGGGCCGCGAGACTTTGACCTGAGCGCAAAAATGGAGGCTCTAGACCCTTCCAGAGCTGAGATATCGAAACTCAAAATTTCGACCCGAAAAAAAACCGACAGTGTTACCCCTTACGTTTTTTTGCGTTTTCGGGCGAAAAATCAAGTTTCTCCAATCTTCTCAAAACTCTGGATTATGATAGAGGGCCGCGAGACTTTGCCCTGAGCGCAAAAATGGAGGCTCTAGACCCTTCCAGAGCTGAGATATCGAAACTCAAAATTTCGACCCGAAAAAAAAACGACAGTGTTACCCCTTACGTTTTTTTGCGTTTTCGGGTGAAAAATCAAGTTTCTCCAATCTTCTCAAAACTCTGGATTATGATAGAGGGCCGCGAGACTTTGACCTGAGCGCAAAAATGGAGGCTCTAGACCCTTCCAGAGCTGAGATATCGAAACTCAAAATTTCGACCCGAAAAAAAAACGACAGTGTTACCCCTTTTTTTTTTGCGTTTTCGGGCGAAAAATCAAGTTTCTCCAATCTTCTCAAAACTCTGGATTATGATAGAGGGCCGCGAGACTTTGACCTGAGCGCAAAAATGGAGGCTCTAGACCCTTCCAGAGCTGAGATATCGAAACTCAAAATTTCGACCCGAAAAAAAAACGACAGTGTTACCCCTTACGTTTTTTTGCGTTTTCGGGCGAAAAATCAAGTTTCTCCAATCTTCTCAAAACTCTGGATTATGATAGAGGGCCGCGAGACTTTGACCTGAGCGCAAAAATGGAGGCTCTAGACCCTTCCAGAGCTGAGATATCGAAACTCAAAATTTCGACCCGAAAAAAAAACGACAGTGTTACCCCTTACGTTTTTTTGCGTTTTCGGGCGAAAAATCAAGTTTCTCCAATCTTCTCAAAACTCTGGATTATGATAGAGGGCCGCGAGACTTTGACCTGAGCGCAAAAATGGAGGCTCTAGACCCTTCCAGAGCTGAGATATCGAAACTCAAAATTTCGACCCGAAAAAAAAACGACAGTGTTACCCCTTACGTTTTTTTGCGTTTTCGGGCGAAAAATCAAGTTTCTCCAATCTTCTCAAAACTCTGGATTATGATAGAGGGCCGCGAGACTTTGACCTGAGCGCAAAAATGGAGGCTCTAGACCCTTCCAGAGCTGAGATATCGAAACTCAAAATTTCGACCCGAAAAAAAAACGACAGTGTTACCCCTTACGTTTTTTTGCGTTTTCGGGCGAAAAATCAAGTTTCTCCAATCTTCTCAAAACTCTGGATTATGATAGAGGGCCGCGAGACTTTGCCCTGAGCGCAAAAATGGAGGCTCTAGACCCTTCCAAAGCTGAGATATCGAAACTCAAAATTTCGACCCGAAAAAAAAACGACAGTGTTACCCCTTACGTTTTTTTGCGTTTTCGGGCGAAAAATCAAGTTTCTCCAATCTTCTCAAAACTCTGGATTATGATAGAGGGCCGCGAGACTTTGCCCTGAGCGCAAAAATGGAGGCTCTAGACCCTTCCAGAGCTGAGATATCGAAACTCAAAATTTCGACCCGAAAAAAAAACGACAGTGTTACCCCTTACGTTTTTTTGCGTTTTCGGGTGAAAAATCAAGTTTCTCCAATCTTCTCAAAACTCTGGATTATGATAGAGGGCCGCGAGACTTTGACCTGAGCGCAAAAATGGAGGCTCTAGACCCTTCCAGAGCTGAGATATCGAAACTCAAAATTTCGACCCGAAAAAAAAAACGACAGTGTTACCCCTTACGTTTTTTTGCGTTTTCGGGCGAAAAATCAAGTTTCTCCAATCTTCTCAAAACTCTGGATTATGATAGAGGGCCGCGAGACTTTGACCTGAGCGCAAAAATGGAGGCTCTAGACCCTTCCAGAGCTGAGATATCGAAACTCAAAATTTCGACCCGAAAAAAAACCGACAGTGTTACCCCTTACGTTTTTTTGCGTTTTCGGGCGAAAAATCAAGTTTCTCCAATCTTCTCAAAACTCTGGATTATGATAGAGGGCCGCGAGACTTTGCCCTGAGCGCAAAAATGGAGGCTCTAGACCCTTCCAGAGCTGAGATATCGAAACTCAAAATTTCGACCCGAAAAAAAAACGACAGTGTTACCCCTTACGTTTTTTTGCGTTTTCGGGTGAAAAATCAAGTTTCTCCAATCTTCTCAAAACTCTGGATTATGATAGAGGGCCGCGAGACTTTGACCTGAGCGCAAAAATGGAGGCTCTAGACCCTTCCAGAGCTGAGATATCGAAACTCAAAATTTCGACCCGAAAAAAAACCGACAGTGTTACCCCTTACGTTTTTTTGCGTTTTCGGGTGAAAAATCAAGTTTCTCCAATCTTCTCAAAACTCTGGATTATGATAGAGGGCCGCGAGACTTTGCCCTGAGCGCAAAAATGGAGGCTCTAGACCCTTCCAGAGCTGAGATATCGAAACTCAAAATTTCGACCCGAAAAAAAACCGACAGTGTTACCCCTTACGTTTTTTTGCGTTTTCGGGTGAAAAATCAAGTTTCTCCAATCTTCTCAAAACTCTGGATTATGATAGAGGGCCGCGAGACTTTGCCCTGAGCGCAAAAATGGAGGCTCTAGACCCTTCCAGAGCTGAGATATCGAAACTCAAAATTTCGACCCGAAAAAAAAAAACGACAGTGTTACCCCTTACGTTTTTTTGCGTTTTCGGGCGAAAAATCAAGTTTCTCCAATCTTCTCAAAACTCTGGATTATGATAGAGGGCCGCGAGACTTTGACCTGAGCGCAAAAATGGAGGCTCTAGACCCTTCCAGAGCTGAGATATCGAAACTCAAAATTTCGACCCGAAAAAAAAACGACAGTGTTACCCCTTACGTTTTTTTGCGTTTTCGGGCGAAAAATCAAGTTTCTCCAATCTTCTCAAAACTCTGGATTATGATAGAGGGCCGCGAGACTTTGCCCTGAGCGCAAAAATGGAGGCTCTAGACCCTTCCAGAGCTGAGATATCGAAACTCAAAATTTCGACCCGAAAAAAAAACGACAGTGTTACCCCTTACGTTTTTTTGCGTTTTCGGGCGAAAAATCAAGTTTCTCCAATCTTCTCAAAACTCTGGATTATGATAGAGGGCCGCGAGACTTTGACCTGAGCGCAAAAATGGAGGCTCTAGACCCTTCCAGAGCTGAGATATCGAAACTCAAAATTTCGACCCGAAAAAAAAAACGACAGTGTTACCCCTTACGTTTTTTTGCGTTTTCGGGTGAAAAATCAAGTTTCTCCAATCTTCTCAAAACTCTGGATTATGATAGAGGGCCGCGAGACTTTGACCTGAGCGCAAAAATGGAGGCTCTAGACCCTTCCAGAGCTGAGATATCGAAACTCAAAATTTCGACCCGAAAAAAAAACGACAGTGTTACCCCTTTTTTTTTTGCGTTTTCGGGCGAAAAATCAAGTTTCTCCAATCTTCTCAAAACTCTGGATTATGATAGAGGGCCGCGAGACTTTGACCTGAGCGCAAAAATGGAGGCTCTAGACCCTTCCAGAGCTGAGATATCGAAACTCAAAATTTCGACCCGAAAAAAAAACGACAGTGTTACCCCTTACGTTTTTTTGCGTTTTCGGGCGAAAAATCAAGTTTCTCCAATCTTCTCAAAACTCTGGATTATGATAGAGGGCCGTGAGACTTTGCCCTGAGCGCAAAAATGGAGGCTCTAGACCCTTCCAGAGCTGAGATATCGAAACTCAAAATTTCGACCCGAAAAAAAAACGACAGTGTTACCCCTTACGTTTTTTTGCGTTTTCGGGCGAAAAATCAAGTTTCTCCAATCTTCTCAAAACTCTGGATTATGATAGATGGCCGCGAGACTTTGACCTTAGCGCAAAAATGGAGGCTCTAGACCCTTCCAGAGCTGAGATATCGAAACTCAAAATTTCGACCCGAAAAAAAAACGACAGTGTTACCCCTTACGTTTTTTTGCGTTTTCGGGCGAAAAATCAAGTTTCTCCAATCTTCTCAAAACTCTGGATTATGATAGAGGGCCGTGAGACTTTGCCCTGAGCGCAAAAATGGAGGCTCTAGACCCTTCCAGAGCTGAGATATCGAAACTCAAAATTTCGACCCGAAAAAAAAACGACAGTGTTACCCCTTACGTTTTTTTGCGTTTTCGGGCGAAAAATCAAGTTTCTCCAATCTTCTCAAAACTCTGGATTATGATAGATGGCCGCGAGACTTTGACCTTAGCGCAAAAATGGAGGCTCTAGACCCTTCCAGAGCTGAGATATCGAAACTCAAAATTTCGACCCGAAAAAAAAACGACAGTGTTACCCCTTACGTTTTTTTGCGTTTTCGGGCGAAAAATCAAGTTTCTCCAATCTTCTCAAAACTCTGGATTATGATAGAGGGCCGCGAGACTTTGACCTGAGCGCAAAAATGGAGGCTCTAGACCCTTCCAGAGCTGAGATATCGAAACTCAAAATTTCGACCCGAAAAAAAAACGACAGTGTTACCCCTTACGTTTTTTTTGCGTTTTCGGGCGAAAAATCAAGTTTCTCCAATCTTCTCAAAACTCTGGATTATGATAGAGGGCCGCGAGACTTTGCCCTGAGCGCAAAAATGGAGGCTCTAGACCCTTCCAGAGCTGAGATATCGAAACTCAAAATTTCGACCCGAAAAAAAAACGACAGTGTTACCCCTTACGTTTTTTTGCGTTTTCGGGCGAAAAATCAAGTTTCTCCAATCTTCTCAAAACTCTGGATTATGATAGAGGGCCGCGAGACTTTGACCTGAGCGCAAAAATGGAGGCTCTAGACCCTTCCAGAGCTGAGATATCGAAACTCAAAATTTCGACCCGAAAAAAAAACGACAGTGTTACCCCTTACGTTTTTTTGCGTTTTCGGGTGAAAAATCAAGTTTCTCCAATCTTCTCAAAACTCTGGATTATGATAGAGGGCCGCGAGACTTTGACCTGAGCGCAAAAATGGAGGCTCTAGACCCTTCCAGAGCTGAGATATCGAAACTCAAAATTTCGACCCGAAAAAAAAACGACAGTGTTACCCCTTTTTTTTTTGCGTTTTCGGGCGAAAAATCAAGTTTCTCCAATCTTCTCAAAACTCTGGATTATGATAGAGGGCCGCGAGACTTTGACCTGAGCGCAAAAATGGAGGCTCTAGACCCTTCCAGAGCTGAGATATCGAAACTCAAAATTTCGACCCGAAAAAAAAACCACAGTGTTACCCCTTACGTTTTTTTGCGTTTTCGGGCGAAAAATCTAGTTTCTCCAATCTTCTCAAAACTCTGGATTATGATAGAGGGCCGTGAGACTTTGCCCTGAGCGCAAAAATGGAGGCTCTAGACCCTTCCAGAGCTGAGATATCGAAACTCAAAATTTCGACCCGAAAAAAAAACGACAGTGTTACCCCTTACGTTTTTTTGCGTTTTCGGGCGAAAAATCAAGTTTCTCCAATCTTCTCAAAACTCTGGATTATGATAGATGGCCGCGAGACTTTGACCTTAGCGCAAAAATGGAGGCTCTAGACCCTTCCAGAGCTGAGATATCGAAACTCAAAATTTCGACCCGAAAAAAAAACGACAGTGTTACCCCTTACGTTTTTTTGCGTTTTCGGGCGAAAAATCAAGTTTCTCCAATCTTCTCAAAACTCTGGATTATGATAGAGGGCCGCGAGACTTTGCCCTGAGCGCAAAAATGGAGGCTCTAGACCCTTCCAGAGCTGAGATATCGAAACTCAAAATTTCGACCCGAAAAAAAAACGACAGTGTTACCCCTTACGTTTTTTTGCGTTTTCGGGTGAAAAATCAAGTTTCTCCAATCTTCTCAAAACTCTGGATTATGATAGAGGGCCGCGAGACTTTGACCTGAGCGCAAAAATGGAGGCTCTAGACCCTTCCAGAGCTGAGATATCGAAACTCAAAATTTCGACCCGAAAAAAAAACGACAGTGTTACCCCTTTTTTTTTTGCGTTTTCGGGCGAAAAATCAAGTTTCTCCAATCTTCTCAAAACTCTGGATTATGATAGAGGGCCGCGAGACTTTGACCTGAGCGCAAAAATGGAGGCTCTAGACCCTTCCAGAGCTGAGATATCGAAACTCAAAATTTCGACCCGAAAAAAAAACGACAGTGTTACCCCTTACGTTTTTTTGCGTTTTCGGGCGAAAAATCAAGTTTCTCCAATCTTCTCAAAACTCTGGATTATGATAGAGGGCCGCGAGACTTTGACCTGAGCGCAAAAATGGAGGCTCTAGACCCTTCCAGAGCTGAGATATCGAAACTCAAAATTTCGACCCGAAAAAAAAACGACAGTGTTACCCCTTACGTTTTTTTGCGTTTTCGGGCGAAAAATCAAGTTTCTCCAATCTTCTCAAAACTCTGGATTATGATAGAGGGCCGCGAGACTTTGACCTGAGCGCAAAAATGGAGGCTCTAGACCCTTCCAGAGCTGAGATATCGAAACTCAAAATTTCGACCCGAAAAAAAAACGACAGTGTTACCCCTTACGTTTTTTTGCGTTTTCGGGCGAAAAATCAAGTTTCTCCAATCTTCTCAAAACTCTGGATTATGATAGAGGGTCGCGAGACTTTGACCTGAGCGCAAAAATGGAGGCTCTAGACCCTTCCAGAGCTGAGATATCGAAACTCAAAATTTCGACCCGAAAAAAAAACGACAGTGTTACCCCTTACGTTTTTTTGCGTTTTCGGGCGAAAAATCAAGTTTCTCCAATCTTCTCAAAACTCTGGATTATGATAGAGGGCCGCGAGACTTTGCCCTGAGCGCAAAAATGGAGGCTCTAGACCCTTCCAAAGCTGAGATATCGAAACTCAAAATTTCGACCCGAAAAAAAAACGACAGTGTTACCCCTTACGTTTTTTTGCGTTTTCGGGCGAAAAATCAAGTTTCTCCAATCTTCTCAAAACTCTGGATTATGATAGAGGGCCGCGAGACTTTGCCCTGAGCGCAAAAATGGAGGCTCTAGACCCTTCCAGAGCTGAGATATCGAAACTCAAAATTTCGACCCGAAAAAAAAACGACAGTGTTACCCCTTACGTTTTTTTGCGTTTTCGGGTGAAAAATCAAGTTTCTCCAATCTTCTCAAAACTCTGGATTATGATAGAGGGCCGCGAGACTTTGACCTGAGCGCAAAAATGGAGGCTCTAGACCCTTCCAGAGCTGAGATATCGAAACTCAAAATTTCGACCCGAAAAAAAAAACGACAGTGTTACCCCTTACGTTTTTTTGCGTTTTCGGGCGAAAAATCAAGTTTCTCCAATCTTCTCAAAACTCTGGATTATGATAGAGGGCCGCGAGACTTTGACCTGAGCGCAAAAATGGAGGCTCTAGACCCTTCCAGAGCTGAGATATCGAAACTCAAAATTTCGACCCGAAAAAAAACCGACAGTGTTACCCCTTACGTTTTTTTGCGTTTTCGGGCGAAAAATCAAGTTTCTCCAATCTTCTCAAAACTCTGGATTATGATAGAGGGCCGCGAGACTTTGCCCTGAGCGCAAAAATGGAGGCTCTAGACCCTTCCAGAGCTGAGATATCGAAACTCAAAATTTCGACCCGAAAAAAAAACGACAGTGTTACCCCTTACGTTTTTTTGCGTTTTCGGGTGAAAAATCAAGTTTCTCCAATCTTCTCAAAACTCTGGATTATGATAGAGGGCCGCGAGACTTTGACCTGAGCGCAAAAATGGAGGCTCTAGACCCTTCCAGAGCTGAGATATCGAAACTCAAAATTTCGACCCGAAAAAAAACCGACAGTGTTACCCCTTACGTTTTTTTGCGTTTTCGGGTGAAAAATCAAGTTTCTCCAATCTTCTCAAAACTCTGGATTATGATAGAGGGCCGCGAGACTTTGCCCTGAGCGCAAAAATGGAGGCTCTAGACCCTTCCAGAGCTGAGATATCGAAACTCAAAATTTCGACCCGAAAAAAAACCGACAGTGTTACCCCTTACGTTTTTTTGCGTTTTCGGGTGAAAAATCAAGTTTCTCCAATCTTCTCAAAACTCTGGATTATGATAGAGGGCCGCGAGACTTTGCCCTGAGCGCAAAAATGGAGGCTCTAGACCCTTCCAGAGCTGAGATATCGAAACTCAAAATTTCGACCCGAAAAAAAAAAACGACAGTGTTACCCCTTACGTTTTTTTGCGTTTTCGGGCGAAAAATCAAGTTTCTCCAATCTTCTCAAAACTCTGGATTATGATAGAGGGCCGCGAGACTTTGACCTGAGCGCAAAAATGGAGGCTCTAGACCAGGGGTCCCTAACTAAATTGGCAAGAGGTCCACTAACCCAATGAGCCCAGTGAACGAGGGTCCGGACATGCAAAAACACCCGGCAAAATAAGTTCTTTCATTTTATTAAAATGTAACCATGTCAACAAATTGACAAAATCTTTATCAATAAAATCTTTACCTTTAAATGTATTCAACTGATTTTGTTGAAATTCATTCAAGTATTATTTCATTTTAGTGCAAATATTCAAATCTTTCAACATCAATAACAGCAACAGGAAGCATAATTTTTATTGGCGGACAATTTTCATTGAAAGTTGTGTGTCTTGTCTCGAAATGCCGCTTGACGTTTCCACTTATAACAGCAACAGACTCCGAACAAATAAGACACATGGGCCTCGTAGAGCTCGATGACGGCAAAAATGAACGCGTACACTTCAGTCCACTCATCTCGAAAGATGCGGTTTTCAGAGTCCACTTTTCTCATTTTTGACAAAGCCATAATAATCAATTCACGAATATCATAGTAATGTGTGTACAAGCCAAAGTTTGTGATCTCTCTAGACCCCGGCTCTTGGAAAGGACCGGACACAGACATAGCTGCCCGCGCGCACGCTTGTTCAAAAATTACTTTCGGTAAAAATTCGTTTTATTTTTTTTCTAAAACTTTTTAATAAAAATGTTTAGAGGTCCGGATAAAAAGGTATTGGGGTCCGGACCTGGACCCCGGTCCGCCAGTTGGGGACCCCTGCTCTAGACCCTTCCAGAGCTGAGATATCGAAACTCAAAATTTCGACCCGAAAAAAAAAACGACAGTGTTACCCCTTACGTTTTTTTGCGTTTTCGGGCGAAAAATCAAGTTTCTCCAATCTTCTCAAAACTCTGGATTATGATAGAGGGCCACGAGACTTTGGCCTGAGCGCAAAAATGGAGGCTCTAGACCCTTCCATAGCTGAGATATCGAAACTCAAAATTTCGACCCGAAAAAAAAACTACAGTGTTACCCCTTTCGTTTTTTTTCGTTTTCGGGCGAAAAATTCAGTTTCTCCAATCTTCTCAAAACTCTGGATTATGAAAGAGGGCTGTGAGACTTTGACCTGAGTGCAAAAATGGAGGCTCTAGACCCTTCCAGAGCTGAGATATCAAAATTCAAAATTTCGACCCGAAAAAAAAACGACAGTGTTACCCCTTACGTTTTTTTTGCGTTTTCGGGCGAAAAATCAAGTTTCTCCAATCTTCTCAAAACTCTGGATTATGATAGAGGGCCGCGAGACTTTGCCCTGAGCGCAAAAATGGAGGCTCTAGACCCTTCCAGAGCTGAGATATCGAAACTCAAAATTTCGACCCGAAAAAAAAACGACAGTGTTACCCCTTACGTTTTTTTGCGTTTTCGGGCGAAAAATCAAGTTTCTCCAATCTTCTCAAAACTCTGGATTATTATAGATGGCCGCGAGACTTTGACCTTAGCGCAAAAATGGAGGCTCTAGACCCTTCCAGAGCTGAGATATCGAAACTCAAAATTTCGACCCGAAAAAAAAAACGACAGTGTTACCCCTTACGTTTTTTTGCGTTTTCGGGCGAAAAATCAAGTTTCTCCAATCTTCTCAAAACTCTGGATTATGATAGAGGGCCGCGAGACTTTGGCCTGAGCGCAAAAATGGAGGCTCTAGACCCTTCCAGAGCTGAGATATCGAAACTCAAAATTTCGACCCGAAAAAAAAACGACAGTGTTACCCCTTACGTTTTTTTGCGTTTTCGGGCGAAAAATCAAGTTTCTCCAATCTTCTCAAAACTCTGGATTATGATAGAGGGCCGCGAGACTTTGCCCTGAGCGCAAAAATGGAGGCTGTAGACCCTTCCAGAGCTGAGATATCGAAACTCAAAATTTCGACCCGAAAAAAAAAAACGACAGTGTTACCCCTTACGTTTTTTTGCGTTTTCGGGCGAAAAATCAAGTTTCTCCAATCTTCTCAAAACTCTGGATTATGATAGAGGGCCGCGAGACTTTGACCTGAGCGCAAAAATGGAGGCTCTAGACCCTTCCAGAGCTGAGATATCGAAACTCAAAATTTCGACCCGAAAAAAAACCGACAGTGTTACCCCTTACGTTTTTTTGCGTTTTCGGGCGAAAAATCAAGTTTCTCCAATCTTCTCAAAACTCTGGATTATGATAGAGGGCCGTGAGACTTTGCCCTGAGCGCAAAAATGGAGGCTCTAGACCCTTCCAGAGCTGAGATATCGAAACTCAAAATTTCGACCCGAAAAAAAAACGACAGTGTTACCCCTTTTTTTTTTTGCGTTTTCGGGCGAAAAATCAAGTTTCTCCAATCTTCTCAAAACTCTGGATTATGATAGATGGCCGCGAGACTTTGACCTTAGCGCAAAAATGGAGGCTCTAGACCCTTCCAGAGCTGAGATATCGAAACTCAAAATTTCGACCCGAAAAAAAAACGACAGTGTTACCCCTTACGTTTTTTTGCGTTTTCGGGCGAAAAATCAAGTTTCTCCAATCTTCTCAAAACTCTGGATTATGATAGAGGGCCGCGAGACTTTGACCTGAGCGCAAAAATGGAGGCTCTAGACCCTTCCAGAGCTGAGATATCAAAACTCAAAATTTCGACCCGAAAAAAAAACGACAGTGTTACCCCTTACGTTTTTTTGCGTTTTCGGGCGAAAAATCAAGTTTCTCCAATCTTCTCAAAACTCTGGATTATGATAGAGGGCCGCGAGACTTTGACCTGAGCGCAAAAATGGAGGCTCTAGACCCTTCCAGAGCTGAGATATCGAAACTCAAAATTTCGACCCGAAAAAAAAAACGACAGTGTTACCCCTTACGTTTTTTTGCGTTTTCGGGCGAAAAATCAAGTTTCTCCAATCTTCTCAAAACTCTGGATTATGATAGAGGGCCGCGAGACTTTGCCCTGAGCGCAAAAATGGAGGCTCTAGACCCTTCCAGAGCTGAGATATCGAAACTCAAAATTTCAACCCGAAAAAAAAACGACAGTGTTACCCCTTACGTTTTTTTGCGTTTTCGGGCGAAAAATCAAGTTTCTCCAATCTTCTCAAAACTCTGGATTATGATAGAGGGCCGTGAGACTTTGCCCTGAGCGCAAAAATGGAGGCTCTAGACCCTTCCAGAGCTGAGATATAGAAACTCAAAATTTCGACCCGAAAAAAAAAAACGACAGTGTTACCCCTTACGTTTTTTTGCGTTTTCGGGCGAAAAATCAAGTTTCTCCAATCTTCTCAAAACTCTGGATTATGATAGAGGGCCGCGAGACTTTGACCTGAGCGCAAAAATGGAGGCTCTAGACCCTTCCAGAGCTGAGATATCGAAACTCAAAATTTCGACCCGAAAAAAAACCGACAGTGTTACCCCTTACGTTTTTTTGCGTTTTCGGGCGAAAAATCAAGTTTCTCCAATCTTCTCAAAACTCTGGATTATGATAGAGGGCCGCGAGACTTTGCCCTGAGCGCAAAAATGGAGGCTCTAGACCCTTCCAGAGCTGAGATATCGAAACTCAAAATTTCGACCCGAAAAAAAAACGACAGTGTTACCCCTTACGTTTTTTTGCGTTTTCGGGTGAAAAATCAAGTTTCTCCAATCTTCTCAAAACTCTGGATTATGATAGAGGGCCGCGAGACTTTGACCTGAGCGCAAAAATGGAGGCTCTAGACCCTTCCAGAGCTGAGATATCGAAACTCAAAATTTCGACCCGAAAAAAAAACGACAGTGTTACCCCTTTTTTTTTTGCGTTTTCGGGCGAAAAATCAAGTTTCTCCAATCTTCTCAAAACTCTGGATTATGATAGAGGGCCGCGAGACTTTGACCTGAGCGCAAAAATGGAGGCTCTAGACCCTTCCAGAGCTGAGATATCGAAACTCAAAATTTCGACCCGAAAAAAAAACGACAGTGTTACCCCTTACGTTTTTTTGCGTTTTCGGGCGAAAAATCAAGTTTCTCCAATCTTCTCAAAACTCTGGATTATGATAGAGGGCCGCGAGACTTTGACCTGAGCGCAAAAATGGAGGCTCTAGACCCTTCCAGAGCTGAGATATCGAAACTCAAAATTTCGACCCGAAAAAAAAACGACAGTGTTACCCCTTACGTTTTTTTGCGTTTTCGGGCGAAAAATCAAGTTTCTCCAATCTTCTCAAAACTCTGGATTATGATAGAGGGCCGCGAGACTTTGACCTGAGCGCAAAAATGGAGGCTCTAGACCCTTCCAGAGCTGAGATATCGAAACTCAAAATTTCGACCCGAAAAAAAAACGACAGTGTTACCCCTTACGTTTTTTTGCGTTTTCGGGCGAAAAATCAAGTTTCTCCAATCTTCTCAAAACTCTGGATTATGATAGAGGGCCGCGAGACTTTGACCTGAGCGCAAAAATGGAGGCTCTAGACCCTTCCAGAGCTGAGATATCGAAACTCAAAATTTCGACCCGAAAAAAAAACGACAGTGTTACCCCTTACGTTTTTTTGCGTTTTCGGGCGAAAAATCAAGTTTCTCCAATCTTCTCAAAACTCTGGATTATGATAGAGGGCCGCGAGACTTTGCCCTGAGCGCAAAAATGGAGGCTCTAGACCCTTCCAAAGCTGAGATATCGAAACTCAAAATTTCGACCCGAAAAAAAAACGACAGTGTTACCCCTTACGTTTTTTTGCGTTTTCGGGCGAAAAATCAAGTTTCTCCAATCTTCTCAAAACTCTGGATTATGATAGAGGGCCGCGAGACTTTGCCCTGAGCGCAAAAATGGAGGCTCTAGACCCTTCCAGAGCTGAGATATCGAAACTCAAAATTTCGACCCGAAAAAAAAACGACAGTGTTACCCCTTACGTTTTTTTGCGTTTTCGGGTGAAAAATCAAGTTTCTCCAATCTTCTCAAAACTCTGGATTATGATAGAGGGCCGCGAGACTTTGACCTGAGCGCAAAAATGGAGGCTCTAGACCCTTCCAGAGCTGAGATATCGAAACTCAAAATTTCGACCCGAAAAAAAAAACGACAGTGTTACCCCTTACGTTTTTTTGCGTTTTCGGGCGAAAAATCAAGTTTCTCCAATCTTCTCAAAACTCTGGATTATGATAGAGGGCCGCGAGACTTTGACCTGAGCGCAAAAATGGAGGCTCTAGACCCTTCCAGAGCTGAGATATCGAAACTCAAAATTTCGACCCGAAAAAAAACCGACAGTGTTACCCCTTACGTTTTTTTGCGTTTTCGGGCGAAAAATCAAGTTTCTCCAATCTTCTCAAAACTCTGGATTATGATAGAGGGCCGCGAGACTTTGCCCTGAGCGCAAAAATGGAGGCTCTAGACCCTTCCAGAGCTGAGATATCGAAACTCAAAATTTCGACCCGAAAAAAAAACGACAGTGTTACCCCTTACGTTTTTTTGCGTTTTCGGGTGAAAAATCAAGTTTCTCCAATCTTCTCAAAACTCTGGATTATGATAGAGGGCCGCGAGACTTTGACCTGAGCGCAAAAATGGAGGCTCTAGACCCTTCCAGAGCTGAGATATCGAAACTCAAAATTTCGACCCGAAAAAAAACCGACAGTGTTACCCCTTACGTTTTTTTGCGTTTTCGGGTGAAAAATCAAGTTTCTCCAATCTTCTCAAAACTCTGGATTATGATAGAGGGCCGCGAGACTTTGCCCTGAGCGCAAAAATGGAGGCTCTAGACCCTTCCAGAGCTGAGATATCGAAACTCAAAATTTCGACCCGAAAAAAAACCGACAGTGTTACCCCTTACGTTTTTTTGCGTTTTCGGGTGAAAAATCAAGTTTCTCCAATCTTCTCAAAACTCTGGATTATGATAGAGGGCCGCGAGACTTTGCCCTGAGCGCAAAAATGGAGGCTCTAGACCCTTCCAGAGCTGAGATATCGAAACTCAAAATTTCGACCCGAAAAAAAAAAACGACAGTGTTACCCCTTACGTTTTTTTGCGTTTTCGGGCGAAAAATCAAGTTTCTCCAATCTTCTCAAAACTCTGGATTATGATAGAGGGCCGCGAGACTTTGACCTGAGCGCAAAAATGGAGGCTCTAGACCCTTCCAGAGCTGAGATATCGAAACTCAAAATTTCGACCCGAAAAAAAAACGACAGTGTTACCCCTTACGTTTTTTTGCGTTTTCGGGCGAAAAATCAAGTTTCTCCAATCTTCTCAAAACTCTGGATTATGATAGAGGGCCGCGAGACTTTGCCCTGAGCGCAAAAATGGAGGCTCTAGACCCTTCCAGAGCTGAGATATCGAAACTCAAAATTTCGACCCGAAAAAAAAACGACAGTGTTACCCCTTACGTTTTTTTGCGTTTTCGGGCGAAAAATCAAGTTTCTCCAATCTTCTCAAAACTCTGGATTATGATAGAGGGCCGCGAGACTTTGACCTGAGCGCAAAAATGGAGGCTCTAGACCCTTCCAGAGCTGAGATATCGAAACTCAAAATTTCGACCCGAAAAAAAAAACGACAGTGTTACCCCTTACGTTTTTTTGCGTTTTCGGGTGAAAAATCAAGTTTCTCCAATCTTCTCAAAACTCTGGATTATGATAGAGGGCCGCGAGACTTTGACCTGAGCGCAAAAATGGAGGCTCTAGACCCTTCCAGAGCTGAGATATCGAAACTCAAAATTTCGACCCGAAAAAAAAACGACAGTGTTACCCCTTTTTTTTTTGCGTTTTCGGGCGAAAAATCAAGTTTCTCCAATCTTCTCAAAACTCTGGATTATGATAGAGGGCCGCGAGACTTTGACCTGAGCGCAAAAATGGAGGCTCTAGACCCTTCCAGAGCTGAGATATCGAAACTCAAAATTTCGACCCGAAAAAAAAACGACAGTGTTACCCCTTACGTTTTTTTGCGTTTTCGGGCGAAAAATCAAGTTTCTCCAATCTTCTCAAAACTCTGGATTATGATAGAGGGCCGTGAGACTTTGCCCTGAGCGCAAAAATGGAGGCTCTAGACCCTTCCAGAGCTGAGATATCGAAACTCAAAATTTCGACCCGAAAAAAAAACGACAGTGTTACCCCTTACGTTTTTTTGCGTTTTCGGGCGAAAAATCAAGTTTCTCCAATCTTCTCAAAACTCTGGATTATGATAGATGGCCGCGAGACTTTGACCTTAGCGCAAAAATGGAGGCTCTAGACCCTTCCAGAGCTGAGATATCGAAACTCAAAATTTCGACCCGAAAAAAAAACGACAGTGTTACCCCTTACGTTTTTTTGCGTTTTCGGGCGAAAAATCAAGTTTCTCCAATCTTCTCAAAACTCTGGATTATGATAGAGGGCCGTGAGACTTTGCCCTGAGCGCAAAAATGGAGGCTCTAGACCCTTCCAGAGCTGAGATATCGAAACTCAAAATTTCGACCCGAAAAAAAAACGACAGTGTTACCCCTTACGTTTTTTTGCGTTTTCGGGCGAAAAATCAAGTTTCTCCAATCTTCTCAAAACTCTGGATTATGATAGATGGCCGCGAGACTTTGACCTTAGCGCAAAAATGGAGGCTCTAGACCCTTCCAGAGCTGAGATATCGAAACTCAAAATTTCGACCCGAAAAAAAAACGACAGTGTTACCCCTTACGTTTTTTTGCGTTTTCGGGCGAAAAATCAAGTTTCTCCAATCTTCTCAAAACTCTGGATTATGATAGAGGGCCGCGAGACTTTGACCTGAGCGCAAAAATGGAGGCTCTAGACCCTTCCAGAGCTGAGATATCGAAACTCAAAATTTCGACCCGAAAAAAAAACGACAGTGTTACCCCTTACGTTTTTTTTGCGTTTTCGGGCGAAAAATCAAGTTTCTCCAATCTTCTCAAAACTCTGGATTATGATAGAGGGCCGCGAGACTTTGCCCTGAGCGCAAAAATGGAGGCTCTAGACCCTTCCAGAGCTGAGATATCGAAACTCAAAATTTCGACCCGAAAAAAAAAACGACAGTGTTACCCCTTACGTTTTTTTGCGTTTTCGGGCGAAAAATCAAGTTTCTCCAATCTTCTCAAAACTCTGGATTATGATAGAGGGCCGCGAGACTTTGACCTGAGCGCAAAAATGGAGGCTCTAGACCCTTCCAGAGCTGAGATATCGAAACTCAAAATTTCGACCCGAAAAAAAAACGACAGTGTTACCCCTTACGTTTTTTTGCGTTTTCGGGTGAAAAATCAAGTTTCTCCAATCTTCTCAAAACTCTGGATTATGATAGAGGGCCGCGAGACTTTGACCTGAGCGCAAAAATGGAGGCTCTAGACCCTTCCAGAGCTGAGATATCGAAACTCAAAATTTCGACCCGAAAAAAAAACGACAGTGTTACCCCTTTTTTTTTTGCGTTTTCGGGCGAAAAATCAAGTTTCTCCAATCTTCTCAAAACTCTGGATTATGATAGAGGGCCGCGAGACTTTGACCTGAGCGCAAAAATGGAGGCTCTAGACCCTTCCAGAGCTGAGATATCGAAACTCAAAATTTCGACCCGAAAAAAAAACCACAGTGTTACCCCTTACGTTTTTTTGCGTTTTCGGGCGAAAAATCTAGTTTCTCCAATCTTCTCAAAACTCTGGATTATGATAGAGGGCCGTGAGACTTTGCCCTGAGCGCAAAAATGGAGGCTCTAGACCCTTCCAGAGCTGAGATATCGAAACTCAAAATTTCGACCCGAAAAAAAAACGACAGTGTTACCCCTTACGTTTTTTTGCGTTTTCGGGCGAAAAATCAAGTTTCTCCAATCTTCTCAAAACTCTGGATTATGATAGATGGCCGCGAGACTTTGACCTTAGCGCAAAAATGGAGGCTCTAGACCCTTCCAGAGCTGAGATATCGAAACTCAAAATTTCGACCCGAAAAAAAAACGACAGTGTTACCCCTTACGTTTTTTTGCGTTTTCGGGCGAAAAATCAAGTTTCTCCAATCTTCTCAAAACTCTGGATTATGATAGAGGGCCGCGAGACTTTGACCTGAGCGCAAAAATGGAGGCTCTAGACCCTTCCAGAGCTGAGATATCAAAACTCAAAATTTCGACCCGAAAAAAAAACGACAGTGTTACCCCTTACGTTTTTTTGCGTTTTCGGGCGAAAAATCAAGTTTCTCCAATCTTCTCAAAACTCTGGATTATGATAGAGGGCCGCGAGACTTTGACCTGAGCGCAAAAATGGAGGCTCTAGACCCTTCCAGAGCTGAGATATCGAAACTCAAAATTTCGACCCGAAAAAAAAAACCACAGTGTTACCCCTTACGTTTTTTTGCGTTTTCGGGCGAAAAATCAAGTTTCTCCAATCTTCTCAAAACTCTGGATTATGATAGAGGGCCGCGAGACTTTGCCCTGAGCGCAAAAATGGAGGCTCTAGACCCCTCCAGAGCTGAGATATTGAAACTCAAAATTTCAACCCGAAAAAAAAACGACAGTGTTACCCCTTACGTTTTTTTGCGTTTTCGGGCGAAAAATCAAGTTTCTCCAATCTTCTCAAAACTCTGGATTATGATAGAGGGCCGCAAGACTTTGCCCTGAGCGCAAAAATGGAGGCTCTAGACCCTTCCAGAGCTGAGATATCGAAACTCAAAATTTCGACCCGAAAAAAAAACGACAGTGTTACCCCTTACGTTTTTGTGCGTTTTCGGGTGAAAAATCAAGTTTCTCCAATCTTCTCAAAACTCTGGATTATGATAGAGGGCCGCGAGACTTTGACCTGAGCGCAAAAATGGAGGCTCTAGACCCTTCCAGAGCTGAGATATCGAAACTCAAAATTTCGACCCGAAAAAAAAAACGACAGTGTTACCCCTTACGTTTTTTTGCGTTTTCGGGCGAAAAATCAAGTTTCTCCAATCTTCTCAAAACTCTGGATTATGATAGAGGGCCGCGAGACTTTGCCCTGAGCGCAAAAATGGAGGCTCTAGACCCTTCCAGAGCTGAGATATCGAAACTCAAAATTTCGACCCAAAAAAAAAAAACGACAGTGTTACCCCTTACGTTTTTTTGCGTTTTCGGGCGAAAAATCAAGTTTCTCCAATCTTCTCAAAACTCTGGATTATGATAGAGGGCCGCGAGACTTTGACCTGAGCGCAAAAATGGAGGCTCTAGACCCTTCCAGAGCTGAGATATCGAAACTCAAAATTTCGACCCGAAAAAAAAACGACAGTGTTACCCCTTACGTTTTTTTGCGTTTTCGGGCGAAAAATCAAGTTTCTCCAATCTTCTCAAAACTCTGGATTATGATAGAGGGCCGCGAGACTTTGCCCTGAGCGCAAAAATGGAGGCTCTAGACCCTTCCAGAGCTGAGATATCGAAACTCAAAATTTCGACCCGAAAAAAAAACGACAGTGTTACCCCTTACGTTTTTTTGCGTTTTCGGGTGAAAAATCAAGTTTCTCCAATCTTCTCAAAACTCTGGATTATGATAGAGGGCCGCGAGACTTTGACCTGAGCGCAAAAATGGAGGCTCTAGACCCTTCCAGAGCTGAGATATCGAAACTCAAAATTTCGACCCGAAAAAAAAACGACAGTGTTACCCCTTTTTTTTTTGCGTTTTCGGGCGAAAAATCAAGTTTCTCCAATCTTCTCAAAACTCTGGATTATGATAGAGGGCCGCGAGACTTTGACCTGAGCGCAAAAATGGAGGCTCTAGACCCTTCCAGAGCTGAGATATCGAAACTCAAAATTTCGACCCGAAAAAAAAACGACAGTGTTACCCCTTACGTTTTTTTGCGTTTTCGGGCGAAAAATCAAGTTTCTCCAATCTTCTCAAAACTCTGGATTATGATAGAGGGCCGCGAGACTTTGACCTGAGCGCAAAAATGGAGGCTCTAGACCCTTCCAGAGCTGAGATATCGAAACTCAAAATTTCGACCCGAAAAAAAAACGACAGTGTTACCCCTTACGTTTTTTTGCGTTTTCGGGCGAAAAATCAAGTTTCTCCAATCTTCTCAAAACTCTGGATTATGATAGAGGGCCGCGAGACTTTGACCTGAGCGCAAAAATGGAGGCTCTAGACCCTTCCAGAGCTGAGATATCGAAACTCAAAATTTCGACCCGAAAAAAAAACGACAGTGTTACCCCTTACGTTTTTTTGCGTTTTCGGGCGAAAAATCAAGTTTCTCCAATCTTCTCAAAACTCTGGATTATGATAGAGGGCCGCGAGACTTTGACCTGAGCGCAAAAATGGAGGCTCTAGACCCTTCCAGAGCTGAGATATCGAAACTCAAAATTTCGACCCGAAAAAAAAACGACAGTGTTACCCCTTACGTTTTTTTGCGTTTTCGGGCGAAAAATCAAGTTTCTCCAATCTTCTCAAAACTCTGGATTATGATAGAGGGCCGCGAGACTTTGCCCTGAGCGCAAAAATGGAGGCTCTAGACCCTTCCAAAGCTGAGATATCGAAACTCAAAATTTCGACCCGAAAAAAAAACGACAGTGTTACCCCTTACGTTTTTTTGCGTTTTCGGGCGAAAAATCAAGTTTCTCCAATCTTCTCAAAACTCTGGATTATGATAGAGGGCCGCGAGACTTTGCCCTGAGCGCAAAAATGGAGGCTCTAGACCCTTCCAGAGCTGAGATATCGAAACTCAAAATTTCGACCCGAAAAAAAAACGACAGTGTTACCCCTTACGTTTTTTTGCGTTTTCGGGTGAAAAATCAAGTTTCTCCAATCTTCTCAAAACTCTGGATTATGATAGAGGGCCGCGAGACTTTGACCTGAGCGCAAAAATGGAGGCTCTAGACCCTTCCAGAGCTGAGATATCGAAACTCAAAATTTCGACCCGAAAAAAAAAACGACAGTGTTACCCCTTACGTTTTTTTGCGTTTTCGGGCGAAAAATCAAGTTTCTCCAATCTTCTCAAAACTCTGGATTATGATAGAGGGCCGCGAGACTTTGACCTGAGCGCAAAAATGGAGGCTCTAGACCCTTCCAGAGCTGAGATATCGAAACTCAAAATTTCGACCCGAAAAAAAACCGACAGTGTTACCCCTTACGTTTTTTTGCGTTTTCGGGCGAAAAATCAAGTTTCTCCAATCTTCTCAAAACTCTGGATTATGATAGAGGGCCGCGAGACTTTGCCCTGAGCGCAAAAATGGAGGCTCTAGACCCTTCCAGAGCTGAGATATCGAAACTCAAAATTTCGACCCGAAAAAAAAACGACAGTGTTACCCCTTACGTTTTTTTGCGTTTTCGGGTGAAAAATCAAGTTTCTCCAATCTTCTCAAAACTCTGGATTATGATAGAGGGCCGCGAGACTTTGACCTGAGCGCAAAAATGGAGGCTCTAGACCCTTCCAGAGCTGAGATATCGAAACTCAAAATTTCGACCCGAAAAAAAACCGACAGTGTTACCCCTTACGTTTTTTTGCGTTTTCGGGTGAAAAATCAAGTTTCTCCAATCTTCTCAAAACTCTGGATTATGATAGAGGGCCGCGAGACTTTGCCCTGAGCGCAAAAATGGAGGCTCTAGACCCTTCCAGAGCTGAGATATCGAAACTCAAAATTTCGACCCGAAAAAAAACCGACAGTGTTACCCCTTACGTTTTTTTGCGTTTTCGGGTGAAAAATCAAGTTTCTCCAATCTTCTCAAAACTCTGGATTATGATAGAGGGCCGCGAGACTTTGCCCTGAGCGCAAAAATGGAGGCTCTAGACCCTTCCAGAGCTGAGATATCGAAACTCAAAATTTCGACCCGAAAAAAAAAACGACAGTGTTACCCCTTACGTTTTTTTGCGTTTTCGGGCGAAAAATCAAGTTTCTCCAATCTTCTCAAAACTCTGGATTATGATAGAGGGCCGCGAGACTTTGACCTGAGCGCAAAAATGGAGGCTCTAGACCCTTCCAGAGCTGAGATATCGAAACTCAAAATTTCGACCCGAAAAAAAAACGACAGTGTTACCCCTTACGTTTTTTTGCGTTTTCGGGCGAAAAATCAAGTTTCTCCAATCTTCTCAAAACTCTGGATTATGATAGAGGGCCGCGAGACTTTGCCCTGAGCGCAAAAATGGAGGCTCTAGACCCTTCCAGAGCTGAGATATCGAAACTCAAAATTTCGACCCGAAAAAAAAACGACAGTGTTACCCCTTACGTTTTTTTGCGTTTTCGGGCGAAAAATCAAGTTTCTCCAATCTTCTCAAAACTCTGGATTATGATAGAGGGCCGCGAGACTTTGACCTGAGCGCAAAAATGGAGGCTCTAGACCCTTCCAGAGCTGAGATATCGAAACTCAAAATTTCGACCCGAAAAAAAAAACGACAGTGTTACCCCTTACGTTTTTTTGCGTTTTCGGGTGAAAAATCAAGTTTCTCCAATCTTCTCAAAACTCTGGATTATGATAGAGGGCCGCGAGACTTTGACCTGAGCGCAAAAATGGAGGCTCTAGACCCTTCCAGAGCTGAGATATCGAAACTCAAAATTTCGACCCGAAAAAAAAACGACAGTGTTACCCCTTTTTTTTTTGCGTTTTCGGGCGAAAAATCAAGTTTCTCCAATCTTCTCAAAACTCTGGATTATGATAGAGGGCCGCGAGACTTTGACCTGAGCGCAAAAATGGAGGCTCTAGACCCTTCCAGAGCTGAGATATCGAAACTCAAAATTTCGACCCGAAAAAAAAACGACAGTGTTACCCCTTACGTTTTTTTGCGTTTTCGGGCGAAAAATCAAGTTTCTCCAATCTTCTCAAAACTCTGGATTATGATAGAGGGCCGTGAGACTTTGCCCTGAGCGCAAAAATGGAGGCTCTAGACCCTTCCAGAGCTGAGATATCGAAACTCAAAATTTCGACCCGAAAAAAAAACGACAGTGTTACCCCTTACGTTTTTTTGCGTTTTCGGGCGAAAAATCAAGTTTCTCCAATCTTCTCAAAACTCTGGATTATGATAGATGGCCGCGAGACTTTGACCTTAGCGCAAAAATGGAGGCTCTAGACCCTTCCAGAGCTGAGATATCGAAACTCAAAATTTCGACCCGAAAAAAAAACGACAGTGTTACCCCTTACGTTTTTTTGCGTTTTCGGGCGAAAAATCAAGTTTCTCCAATCTTCTCAAAACTCTGGATTATGATAGAGGGCCGTGAGACTTTGCCCTGAGCGCAAAAATGGAGGCTCTAGACCCTTCCAGAGCTGAGATATCGAAACTCAAAATTTCGACCCGAAAAAAAAACGACAGTGTTACCCCTTACGTTTTTTTGCGTTTTCGGGCGAAAAATCAAGTTTCTCCAATCTTCTCAAAACTCTGGATTATGATAGATGGCCGCGAGACTTTGACCTTAGCGCAAAAATGGAGGCTCTAGACCCTTCCAGAGCTGAGATATCGAAACTCAAAATTTCGACCCGAAAAAAAAACGACAGTGTTACCCCTTACGTTTTTTTGCGTTTTCGGGCGAAAAATCAAGTTTCTCCAATCTTCTCAAAACTCTGGATTATGATAGAGGGCCGCGAGACTTTGACCTGAGCGCAAAAATGGAGGCTCTAGACCCTTCCAGAGCTGAGATATCGAAACTCAAAATTTCGACCCGAAAAAAAAACGACAGTGTTACCCCTTACGTTTTTTTTGCGTTTTCGGGCGAAAAATCAAGTTTCTCCAATCTTCTCAAAACTCTGGATTATGATAGAGGGCCGCGAGACTTTGCCCTGAGCGCAAAAATGGAGGCTCTAGACCCTTCCAGAGCTGAGATATCGAAACTCAAAATTTCGACCCGAAAAAAAAAACGACAGTGTTACCCCTTACGTTTTTTTGCGTTTTCGGGCGAAAAATCAAGTTTCTCCAATCTTCTCAAAACTCTGGATTATGATAGAGGGCCGCGAGACTTTGACCTGAGCGCAAAAATGGAGGCTCTAGACCCTTCCAGAGCTGAGATATCGAAACTCAAAATTTCGACCCGAAAAAAAAACGACAGTGTTACCCCTTACGTTTTTTTGCGTTTTCGGGTGAAAAATCAAGTTTCTCCAATCTTCTCAAAACTCTGGATTATGATAGAGGGCCGCGAGACTTTGACCTGAGCGCAAAAATGGAGGCTCTAGACCCTTCCAGAGCTGAGATATCGAAACTCAAAATTTCGACCCGAAAAAAAAACGACAGTGTTACCCCTTTTTTTTTTGCGTTTTCGGGCGAAAAATCAAGTTTCTCCAATCTTCTCAAAACTCTGGATTATGATAGAGGGCCGCGAGACTTTGACCTGAGCGCAAAAATGGAGGCTCTAGACCCTTCCAGAGCTGAGATATCGAAACTCAAAATTTCGACCCGAAAAAAAAACCACAGTGTTACCCCTTACGTTTTTTTGCGTTTTCGGGCGAAAAATCTAGTTTCTCCAATCTTCTCAAAACTCTGGATTATGATAGAGGGCCGTGAGACTTTGCCCTGAGCGCAAAAATGGAGGCTCTAGACCCTTCCAGAGCTGAGATATCGAAACTCAAAATTTCGACCCGAAAAAAAAACGACAGTGTTACCCCTTACGTTTTTTTGCGTTTTCGGGCGAAAAATCAAGTTTCTCCAATCTTCTCAAAACTCTGGATTATGATAGATGGCCGCGAGACTTTGACCTTAGCGCAAAAATGGAGGCTCTAGACCCTTCCAGAGCTGAGATATCGAAACTCAAAATTTCGACCCGAAAAAAAAACGACAGTGTTACCCCTTACGTTTTTTTGCGTTTTCGGGCGAAAAATCAAGTTTCTCCAATCTTCTCAAAACTCTGGATTATGATAGAGGGCCGCGAGACTTTGACCTGAGCGCAAAAATGGAGGCTCTAGACCCTTCCAGAGCTGAGATATCAAAACTCAAAATTTCGACCCGAAAAAAAAACGACAGTGTTACCCCTTACGTTTTTTTGCGTTTTCGGGCGAAAAATCAAGTTTCTCCAATCTTCTCAAAACTCTGGATTATGATAGAGGGCCGCGAGACTTTGACCTGAGCGCAAAAATGGAGGCTCTAGACCCTTCCAGAGCTGAGATATCGAAACTCAAAATTTCGACCCGAAAAAAAAAACCACAGTGTTACCCCTTACGTTTTTTTGCGTTTTCGGGCGAAAAATCAAGTTTCTCCAATCTTCTCAAAACTCTGGATTATGATAGAGGGCCGCGAGACTTTGCCCTGAGCGCAAAAATGGAGGCTCTAGACCCCTCCAGAGCTGAGATATTGAAACTCAAAATTTCAACCCGAAAAAAAAACGACAGTGTTACCCCTTACGTTTTTTTGCGTTTTCGGGCGAAAAATCAAGTTTCTCCAATCTTCTCAAAACTCTGGATTATGATAGAGGGCCGCAAGACTTTGCCCTGAGCGCAAAAATGGAGGCTCTAGACCCTTCCAGAGCTGAGATATCGAAACTCAAAATTTCGACCCGAAAAAAAAACGACAGTGTTACCCCTTACGTTTTTGTGCGTTTTCGGGTGAAAAATCAAGTTTCTCCAATCTTCTCAAAACTCTGGATTATGATAGAGGGCCGCGAGACTTTGACCTGAGCGCAAAAATGGAGGCTCTAGACCCTTCCAGAGCTGAGATATCGAAACTCAAAATTTCGACCCGAAAAAAAAAACGACAGTGTTACCCCTTACGTTTTTTTGCGTTTTCGGGCGAAAAATCAAGTTTCTCCAATCTTCTCAAAACTCTGGATTATGATAGAGGGCCGCGAGACTTTGCCCTGAGCGCAAAAATGGAGGCTCTAGACCCTTCCAGAGCTGAGATATCGAAACTCAAAATTTCGACCCAAAAAAAAAAACGACAGTGTTACCCCTTACGTTTTTTTGCGTTTTCGGGCGAAAAATCAAGTTTCTCCAATCTTCTCAAAACTCTGGATTATGATAGAGGGCCGCGAGACTTTGACCTGAGCGCAAAAATGGAGGCTCTAGACCCTTCCAGAGCTGAGATATCGAAACTCAAAATTTCGACCCGAAAAAAAAACGACAGTGTTACCCCTTACGTTTTTTTGCGTTTTCGGGCGAAAAATCAAGTTTCTCCAATCTTCTCAAAACTCTGGATTATGATAGAGGGCCGCGAGACTTTGCCCTGAGCGCAAAAATGGAGGCTCTAGACCCTTCCAGAGCTGAGATATCGAAACTCAAAATTTCGACCTGAAAAAAAAACGACAGTGTTACCCCTTACGTTTTTTTGCGTTTTCGGGTGAAAAATCAAGTTTCTCCAATCTTCTCAAAACTCTGGATTATGATAGAGGGCCGCGAGACTTTGACCTGAGCGCAAAAATGGAGGCTCTAGACCCTTCCAGAGCTGAGATATCGAAACTCAAAATTTCGACCCGAAAAAAAAACGACAGCGTTACCCCTTTTTTTTTTGCGTTTTCGGGCGAAAAATCAAGTTTCTCCAATCTTCTCAAAACTCTGGATCATGATAGAGGGCCGCGAGACTTTGCCCTGAGCGCAAAAATGGAGGCTCTAGACCCTTCCAGAGCTGAGATATCGAAACTCAAAATTTCGACCCGAAAAAAAAACGACAGTGTTACCCCTTACCATAGGCGGAAATCGCGGGGGGGTCGGGGGGGTCAGGACCCCCCCTATCTGAGGGTTGTCCCCCCCAAAAAAAACATTAAAATATGTGTATTGTAAATAATGTAATGATATATTCTTAAAATAATTAAGAAATAAAATAACACAAATGCAAACGGGGCAATAACGAAAAAAGCGTTCTAAACATTTTGAGACCCCCCTCCCTTGCCTCGCAGTGTGTTGGTCCACCGCCTCCGTCCCTTTTACCTCAGACACACACATTCCGGTGGCGGGAGAGAAAAACATAGTTTTTGAGTAGTTGTGGAACTCCAGTAAAGGGTGTCGCACATCGGACGAGAAGCGTCGCGTCGCGCAGCGCCACGTCTTTAAAATTCGAACACATTATTCTCTATGAGTGTACACACACCGGCGGCGCCGTTCGGCGTCTGTCCGCGGCGCCCAGCAACGGTGACCGTGTTCAAAACCCTGCTGCGCCACAGAGCGCCATTTACATAGTTTTATATACAATTTAAATTATTTTTGTCTCAAATCGGTGCTGACGGATCCTGACTTCGCCCTATGCTGCAATATGCATTTAGTTTTGCATTCATTTACAGAAATCAGTTGAATGACAATTGCTGGTGTTATTGGATTTTTTTCAAGTGAGATTCTCAATTCATTCAGTAAACGGATGCTCTGAGGTAAAGTTTTCAGACTGCAGACTCAGGAACGATTGTATCTAATTGTACAGTACAATAATAACTTAGAACAGACATTATCTTCATGTCATTAAACATTACAATATTGCTGGCCATACACTGATGAGAAAGTCCGGGTGCGCCGTGCGTTTAGATTGTAACGCTTTCACTGTGATTTAGTTGGTTTATATCATTTAATATAGTTAAAGAATGAGTCAATAAATGAAATAAATCGCTGCGCTGCGTGAGGAGAGTAACGTTATGTAAATAGATTCGCCGCTGGCTTAAACCAGAAAGAAATTAAGAATTATAGCCTAATGAAATGGTCTCCATGCTACACTAATAATAGTAGTAAGGCTTTCCTCTGTATTCCTCTTTCCTTTTTGCCTGTATTATTGGTGTCCCCTTCAAAATTTGCTCTTGAGAATTGTTATGTTTATTGTCCCCCCCAACATTTTGATGAAATTTTCGCCCCTGCCCCTTACGTTTTTTTGCGTTTTCGGGCGAAAAATCAAGTTTCTCCAATCTTCTCAAAACTCTGGATTATGATAGAGGGCCGCGAGACTTTGCCCTGAGCGCAAAAATGGAGGCTCTAGACCCTTCCAGAGCTGAGATATCGAAACTCAAAATTTCGACCCGAAAAAAAAACGACAGTGTTACCCCTTACGTTTTTTTGCGTTTTCGGGCGAAAAATCAAGTTTCTCCAATCTTCTCAAAACTCTGGATTATGATAGAGGGCCGCGAGACTTTGACCTGAGCGCAAAAATGGAGGCTCTAGACCCTTCCAGAGCTGAGATATCGAAACTCAAAATTTCGACCCGAAAAAAAAACGACAGTGTTACCCCTTACGTTTTTTTGCGTTTTCGGGCGAAAAATCAAGTTTCTCCAATCTTCTCAAAACTCTGGATTATGATAGAGGGCCGCGAGACTTTGCCCTGAGCGCAAAAATGGAGGCTCTAGACCCTTCCAGAGCTGAGATATCGAAACTCAAAATTTCGACCCGAAAAAAAAACGACAGTGTTACCCCTTACGTTTTTTTGCGTTTTCGGGCGAAAAATCAAGTTTCTCCAATCTTCTCAAAACTCTGGATTATGATAGAGGGCCGCGAGACTTTGACCTGAGCGCAAAAATGGAGGCTCTAGACCCTTCCAGAGCTGAGATATCGAAACTCAAAATTTCGACCCGAAAAAAAAAACGACAGTGTTACCCCTTACGTTTTTTTGCGTTTTCGGGCGAAAAATCAAGTTTCTCCAATCTTCTCAAAACTCTGGATTATGATAGAGGGCCGCGAGACTTTGACCTGAGCGCAAAAATGGAGGCTCTAGACCCTTCCAGAGCTGAGATATCGAAACTCAAAATTTCGACCCGAAAAAAAACCGACAGTGTTACCCCTTACGTTTTTTTGCGTTTTCGGGCGAAAAATCAAGTTTCTCCAATCTTCTCAAAACTCTGGATTATGATAGAGGGCCGCGAGACTTTGCCCTGAGCGCAAAAATGGAGGCTCTAGACCCTTCCAGAGCTGAGATATCGAAACTCAAAATTTCGACCCGAAAAAAAAACGACAGTGTTACCCCTTACGTTTTTTTGCGTTTTCGGGCGAAAAATCAAGTTTCTCCAATCTTCTCAAAACTCTGGATTATGATAGAGGGCCGCGAGACTTTGCCCTGAGCGCAAAAATGGAGGCTCTAGACCCTTCCAGAGCTGAGATATCGAAACTCAAAATTTCGACCCGAAAAAAAAACGACAGTGTTACCCCTTACGTTTTTTTGCGTTTTCGGGTGAAAAATCAAGTTTCTCCAATCTTCTCAAAACTCTGGATTATGATAGAGGGCCGCGAGACTTTGACCTGAGCGCAAAAATGGAGGCTCTAGACCCTTCCAGAGCTGAGATATCGAAACTCAAAATTTCGACCCGAAAAAAAAACGACAGCGTTACCCCTTACGTTTTTTTGCGTTTTCGGGTGAAAAATCAAGTTTCTCCAATCTTCTCAAAACTCTGGATTATGATAGAGGGCCGCGAGACTTTGACCTGAGCGCAAAAATGGAGGCTCTAGACCCTTCCAGAGCTGAGATATCGAAACTCAAAATTTCAACCCGAAAAAAACCGACAGTGTTACCCCTTACGTTTTTTTGCGTTTTCGGGCGAAAAATCAAGTTTCTCCAATCTTCTCAAAACTCTGGATTATGATAGAGGGCCGCGAGACTTTGACCTGAGCGCAAAAATGGAGGCTCTAGACCCTTCCAGAGCTGAGATATCGAAACTCAAAATTTCGACCCGAAAAAAAAACGACAGTGTTACCCCTTACGTTTTTTTGCGTTTTCGGGTGAAAAATCAAGTTTCTCCAATCTTCTCAAAACTCTGGATTATGATAGAGGGCCGCGAGACTTTGCCCTGAGCGCAAAAATGGAGGCTCTAGACCCTTCCAGAGCTGAGATATCGAAACTCAAAATTTCGACCCGAAAAAAAAACGACAGTGTTACCCCTTACGTTTTTTTGCGTTTTCGGGCGAAAAATCAAGTTTCTCCAATCTTCTCAAAACTCTGGATTATGATAGAGGGCCGCGAGACTTTGACCTGAGCGCAAAAATGGAGGCTCTAGACCCTTCCAGAGCTGAGATATCGAAACTCAAAATTTCGACCCGAAAAAAAACCGACAGTGTTACCCCTTACGTTTTTTTGCGTTTTCGGGCGAAAAATCAAGTTTCTCCAATCTTCTCAAAACTCTGGATTATGATAGAGGGCCGCGAGACTTTGCCCTGAGCGCAAAAATGGAGGCTCTAGACCCTTCCAGAGCTGAGATATCGAAACTCAAAATTTCGACCCGAAAAAAAAAACGACAGTGTTACCCCTTACGTTTTTTTGCGTTTTCGGGTGAAAAATCAAGTTTCTCCAATCTTCTCAAAACTCTGGATTATGATAGAGGGCCGCGAGACTTTGACCTGAGCGCAAAAATGGAGGCTCTAGACCCTTCCAGAGCTGAGATATCGAAACTCAAAATTTCGACCCGAAAAAAAAACGACAGTGTTACCCCTTACGTTTTTTTGCGTTTTCGGGTGAAAAATCAAGTTTCTCCAATCTTCTCAAAACTCTGGATTATGATAGAGGGCCGCGAGACTTTGCCCTGAGCGCAAAAATGGAGGCTCTAGACCCTTCCAGAGCTGAGATATCGAAACTCAAAATTTCGACCCGAAAAAAAAACGACAGTGTTACCCCTTACGTTTTTTTGCGTTTTCGGGCGAAAAATCAAGTTTCTCCAATCTTCTCAAAACTCTGGATTATGATAGAGGGCCGCGAGACTTTGACCTGAGCGCAAAAATGGAGGCTCTAGACCCTTCCAGAGCTGAGATATCGAAACTCAAAATTTCAACCCGAAAAAAACCGACAGTGTTACCCCTTACGTTTTTTTGCGTTTTCGGGTGAAAAATCAAGTTTCTCCAATCTTCTCAAAACTCTGGATTATGATAGAGGGCCGCGAGACTTTGCCCTGAGCGCAAAAATGGAGGCTCTAGACCCTTCCAGAGCTGAGATATCGAAACTCAAAATTTCGACCCGAAAAAAAAACGACAGTGTTACCCCTTACGTTTTTTTGCGTTTTCGGGCGAAAAATCAAGTTTCTCCAATCTTCTCAAAACTCTGGATTATGATAGAGGGCCGCGAGACTTTGCCCTGAGCGCAAAAATGGAGGCTCTAGACCCTTCCAGAGCTGAGATATCGAAACTCAAAATTTCGACCCGAAAAAAAAACGACAGTGTTACCCCTTACGTTTTTTTGCGTTTTCGGGCGAAAAATCAAGTTTCTCCAATCTTCTCAAAACTCTGGATTATGATAGAGGGCCGCGAGACTTTGACCTGAGCGCAAAAATGGAGGCTCTAGACCCTTCCAGAGCTGAGATATCGAAACTCAAAATTTCGACCCGAAAAAAAAAACGACAGTGTTACCCCTTACGTTTTTTTGCGTTTTCGGGCGAAAAATCAAGTTTCTCCAATCTTCTCAAAACTCTGGATTATGATAGAGGGCCGCGAGACTTTGCCCTGAGCGCAAAAATGGAGGCTCTAGACCCTTCCAGAGCTGAGATATCGAAACTCAAAATTTCGACCCGAAAAAAAAAAACGACAGTGTTACCCCTTACGTTTTTTTGCGTTTTCGGGCGAAAAATCAAGTTTCTCCAATCTTCTCAAAACTCTGGATTATGATAGAGGGCCGCGAGACTTTGACCTGAGCGCAAAAATGGAGGCTCTAGACCCTTCCAGAGCTGAGATATCGAAACTCAAAATTTCGACCCGAAAAAAAAACGACAGTGTTACCCCTTACGTTTTTTTGCGTTTTCGGGTGAAAAATCAAGTTTCTCCAATCTTCTCAAAACTCTGGATTATGATAGAGGGCCGCGAGACTTTGACCTGAGCGCAAAAATGGAGGCTCTAGACCCTTCCAGAGCTGAGATATCGAAACTCAAAATTTCGACCCGAAAAAAAAAAACGACAGTGTTACCCCTTACGTTTTTTTGCGTTTTCGGGTGAAAAATCAAGTTTCTCCAATCTTCTCAAAACTCTGGATTATGATAGAGGGCCGCGAGACTTTGACCTGAGCGCAAAAATGGAGGCTCTAGACCCTTCCAGAGCTGAGATATCGAAACTCAAAATTTCGACCCGAAAAAAAAACGACAGTGTTACCCCTTACGTTTTTTTGCGTTTTCGGGCGAAAAATCAAGTTTCTCCAATCTTCTCAAAACTCTGGATTATGATAGAGGGCCGCGAGACTTAGCCCTGAGCGCAAAAATGGAGGCTCTAGACCCTTCCAGAGCTGAGATATCGAAACTCAAAATTTCGACCCGAAAAAAAAACGACAGTGTTACCCCTTACGTTTTTTTGCGTTTTCGGGCGAAAAATCAAGTTTCTCCAATCTTCTCAAAACTCTGGATTATGATAGAGGGCCGCGAGACTTTGACCTGAGCGCAAAAATGGAGGCTCTAGACCCTTCCAGAGCTGAGATATCGAAACTCAAAATTTCGACCCGAAAAAAAAACGACAGTGTTACCCCTTACGTTTTTTTGCGTTTTCGGGTGAAAAATCAAGTTTCTCCAATCTTCTCAAAACTCTGGATTATGATAGAGGGCCGCGAGACTTTGACCTGAGCGCAAAAATGGAGGCTCTAGACCCTTCCAGAGCTGAGATATCGAAACTCAAAATTTCGACCCGAAAAAAAAACGACAGTGTTACCCCTTTTTTTTTGCGTTTTCGGGCGAAAAATCAAGTTTCTCCAATGTTCTCAAAACTCTGGATTATGATAGAGGGCCGCGAGACTTTGACCTGAGCGCAAAAATGGAGGCTCTAGACCCTTCCAGAGCTGAGATATCGAAACTCAAAATTTCGACCCGAAAAAAACAACGACAGTGTTACCCCTTACGTTTTTTTGCGTTTTCGGGCGAAAAATCAAGTTTCTCCAATCTTCTCAAAACTCTGGATTATGATAGAGGGCCGTGAGACTTTGCCCTGAGCGCAAAAATGGAGGCTCTAGACCCTTCCAGAGCTGAGATATCGAAACTCAAAATTTCGACCCGAAAAAAAAACGACAGTGTTACCCCTTACGTTTTTTTGCGTTTTCGGGCGAAAAATCAAGTTTCTCCAATCTTCTCAAAACTCTGGATTATGATAGATGGCCGCGAGACTTTGACCTTAGCGCAAAAATGGAGGCTCTAGACCCTTCCAGAGCTGAGATATCGAAACTCAAAATTTCGACCCGAAAAAAAAACGACAGTGTTACCCCTTACGTTTTTTTGCGTTTTCGGGCGAAAAATCAAGTTTCTCCAATCTTCTCAAAACTCTGGATTATGATAGAGGGCCGCGAGACTTTGACCTGAGCGCAAAAATGGAGGCTCTAGACCCTTCCAGAGCTGAGATATCGAAACTCAAAATTTCAACCCGAAAAAAAAACGACAGTGTTACCCCTTACGTTTTTTTGCGTTTTCGGGTGAAAAATCAAGTTTCTCCAATCTTCTCAAAACTCTGGATTATGATAGAGGGCCGCGAGACTTTGCCCTGAGCGCAAAAATGGAGGCTCTAGACCCTTCCAGAGCTGAGATATCGAAACTCAAAATTTCGACCCGAAAAAAAAAAACGACAGTGTTACCCCTTACGTTTTTTTGCGTTTTCGGGTGAAAAATCAAGTTTCTCCAATCTTCTCAAAACTCTGGATTATGATAGAGGGCCGCGAGACTTTGACCTGAGCGCAAAAATGGAGGCTCTAGACCCTTCCAGAGCTGAGATATCGAAACTCAAAATTTCGACCCGAAAAAAAAACGACAGTGTTACCCCTTACGTTTTTTTGCGTTTTCGGGCGAAAAATCAAGTTTCTCCAATCTTCTCAAAACTCTGGATTATGATAGAGGGCCGCGAGACTTTGCCCTGAGCGCAAAAATGGAGGCTCTAGACCCTTCCAGAGCTGAGATATCGAAACTCAAAATTTCGACCCGAAAAAAAAACGACAGTGTTACCCCTTACGTTTTTTTGCGTTTTCGGGCGAAAAATCAAGTTTCTCCAATCTTCTCAAAACTCTGGATTATGATAGAGGGCCGCGAGACTTTGACCTGAGCGCAAAAATGGAGGCTCTAGACCCTTCCAGAGCTGAGATATCGAAACTCAAAATTTCGACCCGAAAAAAAAACGACAGTGTTACCCCTTACGTTTTTTTGCGTTTTCGGGTGAAAAATCAAGTTTCTCCAATCTTCTCAAAACTCTGGATTATGATAGAGGGCCGCGAGACTTTGACCTGAGCGCAAAAATGGAGGCTCTAGACCCTTCCAGAGCTGAGATATCGAAACTCAAAATTTCGACCCGAAAAAAAAACGACAGTGTTACCCCTTTTTTTTTGCGTTTTCGGGCGAAAAATCAAGTTTCTCCAATGTTCTCAAAACTCTGGATTATGATAGAGGGCCGCGAGACTTTGACCTGAGCGCAAAAATGGAGGCTCTAAACCCTTCCAGAGCTGAGATATCGAAACTCAAAATTTCGACCCGAAAAAAAAACGACAGTGTTACCCCTTACGATTTTTTGCGTTTTCGGGCGAAAAATCAAGTTTCTCCAATCTTCTCAAAACTCTGGATTATGATAGAGGGCCGTGAGACTTTGCCCTGAGCGCAAAAATGGAGGCTCTAGACCCTTCCAGAGCTGAGATATCGAAACTCAAAATTTCGACCCGAAAAAAAAACGACAGTGTTACCACTTACGTTTTTTTGCGTTTTCGGGCGAAAAATCAAGTGTCTCCAATCTTCTCAAAACTCTGGATTATGATAGATGGCCGCGAGACTTTGACCTTAGCGCAAAAATGGAGGCTCTAGACCCTTCCAGAGCTGAGATATCGAAACTCAAAATTTCGACCCGAAAAAAAAACGACAGTGTTACCCCTTACGTTTTTTTGCGTTTTTGGGCGAAAAATCAAGTTTCTCCAATCTTCTCAAAACTCTGGATTATGATAGAGGGCCGCGAGACTTTGACCTGAGCGCAAAAATGGAGGCTCTAGACCCTTCCAGAGCTGAGATATCAAAACTCAAAATTTTGACCCGAAAAAAAAACGACAGTGTTACCCCTTACGTTTTTTTGCGTTTTCGGGCGAAAAATCAAGTTTCTCCAATCTTCTCAAAACTCTGGATTATGATAGAGGGCCGCGAGACTTTGCCCTGAGCGCAAAAATGGAGGCTCTAGACCCTTCCAGAGCTGAGATATCGAAACTCAAAATTTCAACCCGAAAAAAAAACGACAGTGTTACCCCTTACGTTTTTTTGCGTTTTCGGGCGAAAAATCAAGTTTCTCCAATCTTCTCAAAACTCTGGATTATGATAGAGGGCCGCGAGACTTTGCCCTGAGCGCAAAAATGGAGGCTCTAGACCCTTCCAGAGCTGAGATATCGAAACTCAAAATTTCGACCCGAAAAAAAAACGACAGTGTTACCCCTTACGTTTTTGTGCGTTTTCGGGTGAAAAATCAAGTTTCTCCAATCTTCTCAAAACTCTGGATTATGATAGAGGGCCGCGAGACTTTGACCTGAGCGCAAAAATGGAGGCTCTAGACCTTTCCAGAGCTGAGATATCGAAACTCAAAATTTCGACCCGAAAAAAAAAACGACAGTGTTACCCCTTACGTTTTTTTGCGTTTTCGGGCGAAAAATCAAGTTTCTCCAATCTTCTCAAAACTCTGGATTATGATAGAGGGCCGCGAGACTTTGCCCTGAGCGCAAAAATGGAGGCTCTAGACCCTTCCAGAGCTGAGATATCGAAACTCAAAATTTCGACCCGAAAAAAAAACGACAGTGTTACCCCTTTTTTTTTGCGTTTTCGGGCGAAAAATCAAGTTTCTCCAATCTTCTCAAAACTCTGGATTATGATAGAGGGCCGCGAGACTTTGACCTGAGCGCAAAAATGGAGGCTCTAGACCCTTCCAGAGCTGAGATATTGAAACTCAAAATTTCGACCCGAAAAAAAAACGACAGTGTTACCCCTTACGTTTTTTTGCGTTTTCGGGCGAAAAATCAAGTTTCTCCAATCTTCTCAAAACTCTGGATTATGATAGAGGGCCGCGAGACTTTGCCCTGAGCGCAAAAATGGAGGCTCTAGACCCTTCCAGAGCTGAGATATCGAAACTCAAAATTTCGACCCGAAAAAAAAACGACAGTGTTACCCCTTACGTTTTTTTGCGTTTTCGGGCGAAAAATCAAGTTTCTCCAATCTTCTCAAAACTCTGGATTATGATAGAGGGCCGCGAGACTTTGCCCTGAGCGCAAAAATGGAGGCTCTAGACCCTTCCAGAGCTGAGATATCGAAACTCAAAATTTCGACCCGAAAAAAAACCGACAGTGTTACCCCTTACGTTTTTTTGCGTTTTCGGGCGAAAAATCAAGTTTCTCCAATCTTCTCAAAACTCTGGATTATGATAGAGGGCCGCGAGACTTTGCCCTGAGCGCAAAAATGGAGGCTCTAGACCCTTCCAGAGCTGAGATATCGAAACTCAAAATTTCGACCCGAAAAAAAAACGACAGTGTTACCCCTTACGTTTTTTTGCGTTTTCGGGTGAAAAATCAAGTTTCTCCAATCTTCTCAAAACTCTGGATTATGATAGAGGGCCGCGAGACTTTGACCTGAGCGCAAAAATGGAGGCTCTAGACCCTTCCAGAGCTGAGATATCGAAACTCAAAATTTCGACCCGAAAAAAAAACGACAGTGTTACCCCTTACGTTTTTTTGCGTTTTCGGGTGAAAAATCAAGTTTCTCCAATCTTCTCAAAACTCTGGATTATGATAGAGGGCCGCGAGACTTTGACCTGAGCGCAAAAATGGAGGCTCTAGACCCTTCCAGAGCTGAGATATCGAAACTCAAAATTTCGACCCGAAAAAAAAAACGACAGTGTTACCCCTTACGTTTTTTTGCGTTTTCGGGCGAAAAATCAAGTTTCTCCTTTCTTCTCAAAACTCTGGATTATGATAGAGGGCCGCGAGACTTTGGCCTGAGCGCAAAAATGGAGGCTCTAGACCCTTCCAGAGCTGAGATATCGAAACTCAAAATTTTGACCCGAAAAAAAAACGACAGTGTTACCCCTTACGTTTTTTTGCGTTTTCGGGTGAAAAATCAAGTTTCTCCAATCTTCTCAAAACTCTGGATTATGATAGAGGGCCGCGAGACTTTGCCCTGAGCGCAAAAATGGAGGCTCTAGACCCTTCCAGAGCTGAGATATCGAAACTCAAAATTTCAACCCGAAAAAAAAACGACAGTGTTACCCCTTACGTTTTTTTGCGTTTTCGGGCGAAAAATCAAGTTTCTCCAATCTTCTCAAAACTCTGGATTATGATAGAGGGCCGCGAGACTTTGCCCTGAGCGCAAAAATGGAGGCTCTAGACCCTTCCAGAGCTGAGATATCGAAACTCAAAATTTCGACCCGAAAAAAAAACGACAGTGTTACCCCTTACGTTTTTTTGCGTTTTCGGGTGAAAAATCAAGTTTCTCCAATCTTCTCAAAACTCTGGATTATGATAGAGGGCCGCGAGACTTTGACCTGAGCGCAAAAATGGAGGCTCTAGACCCTTCCAGAGCTGAGATATCGAAACTCAAAATTTCGACCCGAAAAAAAAAAACGACAGTGTTACCCCTTACGTTTTTTTGCGTTTTCGGGCGAAAAATCAAGTTTCTCCAATCTTCTCAAAACTCTGGATTATGATAGAGGGCCGCGAGACTTTGCCCTGAGCGCAAAAATGGAGGCTCTAGACCCTTCCAGAGCTGAGATATCGAAACTCAAAATTTCGACCCGAAAAAAAAAAACGACAGTGTTACCCCTTACGTTTTTTTGCGTTTTCGGGCGAAAAATCAAGTTTCTCCAATCTTCTCAAAACTCTGGATTATGATAGAGGGCCGCGAGACTTTGACCTGAGCGCAAAAATTGAGGCTCTAGACCCTTCCAGAGCTGAGATATCGAAACTCAAAATTTCGACCCGAAAAAAAACCGACAGTGTTACCCCTTACGTTTTTTTGCGTTTTCGGGCGAAAAATCAAGTTTCTCCAATCTTCTCAAAACTCTGGATTATGATAGAGGGCCGCGAGACTTTGCCCTGAGCGCAAAAATGGAGGCTCTAGACCCTTCCAGAGCTGAGATATCGAAACTCAAAAATTCGACCCGAAAAAAATGACATTGTTACCCCTTTTGTTTTTTTGCGTTTTCGGGTGAAAAATCAAGTTTCTCCAATCTTCTCAAAACTCTGGATTATGATAGAGGGCCGCGAGACTTTGACCTGAGCGCAAAAATGGAGGCTCTAGACCCTTCCAGAGCTGAGATATCGAAACTCAAAATTTCGACCCGAAAAAAAACCGACAGTGTTACCCCTTTTTTTTTTGCGTTTTCGGGCGAAAAATCAAGTTTCTCCAATCTTCTCAAAACTCTGGATTATGATAGAGGGCCGCGAGACTTTGACCTGAGCGCAAAAATGGAGGCTCTAGACCCTTCCAGAGCTGAGATATCGAAACTCAAAATTTCGACCCGAAAAAAAAACGACAGTGTTACCCCTTACGTTTTTTTGCGTTTTCGGGCGAAAAATCAAGTTTCTCCAATCTTCTCAAAACTCTGGATTATGATAGAGGGCCGCGAGACTTTGACCTGAGCGCAAAAATGGAGGCTCTAGACCCTTCCAGAGCTGAGATATCGAAACTCAAAATTTCGACCCGAAAAAAAACGACAGTGTTACCCCTTACGTTTTTTTGCGTTTTCGGGCGAAAAATCAAGTTTCTCCAATCTTCTCAAAACTCTGGATTATGATAGAGGGCCGCGAGACTTTGACCTGAGCGCAAAAATGGAGGCTCTAGACCCTTCCAGAGCTGAGATATCGAAACTCAAAATTTCGACCCGAAAAAAAAACGACAGTGTTACCCCTTACGTTTTTTTGCGTTTTCGGGCGAAAAATCAAGTTTCTCCAATCTTCTCAAAACTCTGGATTATGATAGAGGACCGCGAGACTTTGCCCTGAGCGCAAAAATGGAGGCTCTAGACCCTTCCAGAGCTGAGATATCGAAACTCAAAATTTCGACCCGAAAAAAAAACGACAGTGTTACCCCTTACGTTTTTTTGCGTTTTCGGGCGAAAAATCAAGTTTCTCCAATCTTCTCAAAACTCTGGATTATGATAGAGGGCCGCGAGACTTTGCCCTGAGCGCAAAAATGGAGGCTCTAGACCCTTCCAGAGCTGAGATATCGAAACTCAAAATTTCGACCCGAAAAAAAAACGACAGTGTTACCCCTTACGTTTTTTTGCGTTTTCGGGTGAAAAATCAAGTTTCTCCAATCTTCTCAAAACTCTGGATTATGATAGAGGGCCGCGAGACTTTGACCTGAGCGCAAAAATGGAGGCTCTAGACCCTTCCAGAGCTGAGATATCGAAACTCAAAATTTCGACCCGAAAAAAAAAACGACAGTGTTACCCCTTACGTTTTTTTGCGTTTTCGGGCGAAAAATCAAGTTTCTCCAATCTTCTCAAAACTCTGGATTATGATAGAGGGCCGCGAGACTTTGCCCTGAGCGCAAAAATGGAGGCTCTAGACCCTTCCAGAGCTGAGATATCGAAACTCAAAATTTCGACCCGAAAAAAAAACGACAGTGTTACCCCTTACGTTTTTTTGCGTTTTCGGGTGAAAAATCAAGTTTCTCCAATCTTCTCAAAACTCTGGATTATGATAGAGGGCCGCGAGACTTTGACCTGAGCGCAAAAATGGAGGCTCTAGACCCTTCCAGAGCTGAGATATCGAAACTCAAAATTTCGACCCGAAAAAAAAAAACGACAGTGTTACCCCTTACGTTTTTTTGCGTTTTCGGGCGAAAAATCAAGTTTCTCCAATCTTCTCAAAACTCTGGATTATGATAGAGGGCCGCGAGACTTTGACCTGAGCGCAAAAATGGAGGCTCTAGACCCTTCCAGAGCTGAGATATCGAAACTCAAAATTTCGACCCGAAAAAAAAACGACAGTGTTACCCCTTACGTTTTTTTGCGTTTTCGGGCGAAAAATCAAGTTTCTCCAATCTTCTCAAAACTCTGGATTATGATAGAGGGCCGCGAGACTTTGCCCTGAGCGCAAAAATGGAGGCTCTAGACCCTTCCAGAGCTGAGATATCGAAACTCAAAATTTCGACCCGAAAAAAAAACGACAGTGTTACCCCTTACGTTTTTTTGCGTTTTCAGGCGAAAAATCAAGTTTCTCCAATCTTCTCAAAACTCTGGATTATGATAGAGGGCTGCGAGACTTTGGCCTGAGCGCAAAAATGGAGGCTCTAGACCCTTTCAGAGCTGAGATATCGAAACTCAAAATTTCGACCCGAAAAAAAAACGACAGTGGTACCCCTTACGTTTTTTTGGGGGGGGCGAAAAATTAAGTTTCCCCAATCTTCTCAAAACTCTGGATTCTGACAGAGGGCCATGAGACTTAGTCCTGAGTGCAAAAATGGAGGCTCTAGACCCTTTCAGAGCTGAGATATCGAAACTCAAAATTTCGACCCGAAAAAAAAACGACAGTGGTACCTCTTACGTTTTTTTTGGGGGGGGGCGAAAAATTAAGTTTCCCCAATCTTCTCAAAACTCTGGATTCTGATAGAGGGCCATGAGACTTAGACCTGAGTGCAAAAATGGAGGCTCAAGACCCTTCCAGAGCTGAGATATCGAAACTCAAAATTTCGACCCGAAAAAAAAAACGACAGTGGTACCCCTTACGTTTTTTTTGGGGGGGCGAAAAATTAAGTTTTCCCAATCTTCTCAAAACTCAGTATTCTAATAGAGGGCCATGAGACTTAGTCCTGAGTGCAAAAATGGAGGCTCTAGACCCTTTCAGAGCTGAGATATCAAAACTCAAAATTTTGACCCGAAAAAAAAACCCGACAGTGGTACCCCTTACGTTTTTTTTTCGGGTCGAATTTTTGAGTTTCGATATGTCAGCTCTGGAAGGGTCTAGAGCCTCCATTTTTGCACTCAGGTCTAAGTATCACGGCCCTCTATCAGAATCCAGAGTTTTGAGAAGATTGGGGAAACTTAATTTTTTGCCCGAAAAAAAAAAAACGAAAGGGGTACCACTGTCAGGTTTTTTTTCGGGTCGAATTTTTGAGTTTCGATATCTCAGCTCTGAAAAGGTCTAGAGCCTCCATTTTGCACTCAGGTCTAAGTCTCACGGCCCTCTATCAGAATGCAGAGTTTTGAGAAGATTGGGGAAACTTAATTTTTCGGGGGTCGAAATTTTGAGTTTCTCTGATCTTCTTGAAACTCTGGATTCTGATAGAGGGCTATGGGACTCATACTTTACCACACACCTTTAATACCTGCTGATTAAAGACAACATGACATGGCATTAGCAATACCTTTAAATTGTGACATTTCCGAGAAAAACATTATTCAGCAGAGTCTTTTTTTCGAACAAAGCATCATATGACTTCAAAAGACACATAAATGATTTATAAAATCATAATTTTTGCAGATTGACAGATGTGTTTTTAATGAACTATTGCTATGAACATCATGAATGTACTGAATGTCTCTGAGTTATGCAAGTTTGGAACGACACGTATGAATGACAGAATTTATCATTTGCAAGTGAATTTTTTCTAGCAATAACATTGAATTTGACTGGCCATCGAGTTCACGTGGAGAGAATGCTGTTAATTGGACGAACCCCTGCAGACATACACGGGTCACGGTTCGCTTCGGCTGATCTGCTGTGGCATTTTGAGCATGTTATCCCCATTCAATATGAGCTTGATCAAAGCAACACACATTTCGAAACTCCTACCAGGAATGTCATGCAAACATGTTCCAGCCAATGCAGATAAAACTAGTTTGAGTGACATCAAGTGAGCAGTACAGTTTTGTTTTGCAGCGTTCATCATTACTCTTTTCAACTAAGACCGAAAATGACTTCATGATATTAACTTTAATAACAATAATACACATCATTTTTAACGTTCTCCGCCAAGCAGGTGCCAGACATAAGAAGAACATCCCGCAATGGAAATACAGGGATCGAATGAAGAGCACAGCAAACATAAGGCATCGTTGATCCTTCACAGGAGACGCAGACTCATGAGAAACACAGATATGGCACGGCGGTTCAGAGATGGGACGGTCCTGCTGTAAGCTCCTTTGGACAATGAGACGCTGCGGTCCCAAGTTAAGATTCATATGAATCAGTCTCGATTACAAACAGAATCAGTTCATTCAGCTGAATCACTTTAATAAACAGTTCATTCGTAAAAGCTCCCGAATCTCAGACCGAGGAAGACTGTGATATTGAAGGCGAGGATAAAACGAGTCCATATAACCGCACCTGAAGCCTGGCTCCGTCTCAAATTCACTTCAAAATGCTGCTCGTCTTGTTTTCTAGTAAAAATAAATGAATTATAAAGCGCTCTCAGAACAAACAAAGAATTCCCTGTAATGCAGAACTGAAGATATTAAGATTTGTTTTCAAAAATATATTTTTATAATGTTTTTTTCTTATTTCAAGCATTTTTGTTGTTGCTTAAAACAGGAAAAGACAAATTACTTTAGCATAAAATATATTTGCTGAGAGAAAAACTTGTTACAATAAGGTTCGGTTTGTTCACATCAAACTAAAAATGAACAATTTTGTACAGAATGTAATTCACAAAAACAATATAGATTAAATGTTTTATTTATAACAAGTTAATTAAAAATGCATATGTATAATAAAAACTGTGTATGCAGAAATTAATGCTATAAAATTTTTCATTGTTAGTTGCATTAGCCAATGCTAACATCCAGAAGTTATTACCTAAAAACATTTCTTGTAAAACTTTAGGTTTTATTTGTTTATATAAGTTAATATATTAACCAACATGAACTAACACTGAGCAATTCTTGTCAATTGTTTTTAAATGTTGAAATTAGCATTAAGATTAATAATTGCTTTAGAAGTGTTCCTTGTAGTTAACTAATGTTAACAGATCAAACCTTATTGCGAAGTGTGACCAATGTATCTTATTGTGCACGTATCTTTATTAGAAAACAAGACGATGATTTTGATGCGATATAAACGCCTTTGGTTTTACACAAACAGTCCGAGAGCTGCGACTTGTGAGAGCCGGTGTGCGATTGGACGCGGCCGCCTATGAAAACACGCCGTCGGGACGTGTGGACCACGAGGACGGGGCCGAGAACCTCATGGTCAAGTCTAAGGTGCTTGGTTTTGCGCCTGTAAAGCTGCCTTTATGGAGATGGAATTATGGGATCTCTGTGAGATGGTCCCGGGTGATACGATCCTCGTGTGGAGAGCAGCACGTGCGTTCGGTCCCGTCCGGCCCCAGGCCTTCGTCCTCTTCCTCAGTACAGGCTCCAGGCCCGGTGAAGCTGAGAGTAAGACAGGACTGAGGATGAAGAGGAGGAGGATGAAGACTCGATGGGACCAAGCTGCTTCCCACACACGCAGGTTCAGTCCATCTTCTCCTTCTGCACCAGTTTGGGCGCGTCCACAAAGTCCCGGCCGTTGAAGAGGATCACGCCGCCGGTCACGACACTCGCCAAGCCCCAGAACAACACGTACGCCAGAGTCTCCGTCCAGGTGTCGCCTGGGTAATAGAAGGAGAATGAGCAACCGTTTACACAAGCACTGATATTAATTCAAATATTACAATATTAAGGCAAGTCAAGGGTGAATGAAGTAAAAAAAAAAGTGAACTAATAGATATCGCCATGCTTCCACCAGTTGATTAATTACAAGAAGAAATGCAAAGCATGTTTTGCATTGAAATTTTTCTGAAAAGGTGTTGAAATATGCAAATGAGGCATTATCTAATTAAATATGCACATTTTGCATATATTTCCAGGACAGAAATCTTAGTTTTTACAGAGGGGATTTTGGATCTCTCTGAAAATACTGCCAACAAACAGAAAATAAATGTGAGTTATTAGGAATTAAATGTTATATACATCAGGTGAATGATATATGAATAAAAAAAAAACCTCAATATGAACTGTCAATGAATTATACAAATGCAAAGTATAATAAAATAAACACTTAAATGTCCTTTCCATTATTCTGAATGAAGACATGTTTGGGAAGCAAAATAGTTCAAAATCCAGTGCACGAAAAAACATGGTTTTGACTGTATTGTCTTGCCTTAACATTAATGCTAATATTAATATTAATGTTAATCAGTGTCTTACCAGCCATAAGGAGGCATATGATGCACATTGAGAAAGCAACCACCATGATGATTGGCAGCTGAAAGAGAGGAGAGAAAAATGTCAGCACTGATCGCAATCATTTTTAGCCTTTTGACAATATTAATCTAATGCTCCATATTAACGCCAAAAATAATGCTGAATAAATTGAAGTAGCGACAGATTTTTTTTTCACATTGTGATGTGCATTGTAGTGTAATGGATTATTGGAGGAAAAAAAAATGTAGGCCTGGTCTTGGTTGTATTTGTCAGTTGTTGATTGGATGTTGAGATGTGGGCGTGGCACTCAAAAATGGAGTCGGGTACGGGTTTAAAAATACTGCGGCTGAAAACATGTAACGAGACATAAAGACAAGCAGGACAATGGCCTTAGTTTCCTCTGGGTTCAGAGCTTCTTACCGTGAGGAACTTCCAGTCTTTGGGCTCATGTAGAGGAGTGTTTATATCTGCCTCTTCCACTGCATAGTTCCCCAAGAACAGGTCAATGGAGTCCTGGAGAAAAAAAAAAAAAATATATATATATATATATATATATATATAGGATTAATTCCTGCACTCTACAGATCAGTGTAAAATTCCTTTACACATCTGTCAATCTGCAAAAATTATGATTTTATAAATTATTAATAGAACTCATGTGTCTTGACGGACTGAAATATCTACAGACACAGCAAAGAAATTAAACACAACACATCTTTTTTGTATTTTCTACTGATTTACACTAGACAACGGTTTTTCCAAGCTGAGATGATTCATGAGATGATAAAAAATGTATAACTAATTATTTAGTTATTTATTCAAATAATTGTAATAATTAATAATATAAATAATAAATGAATTAAATTATAAAAAATTAAAATAAAAAATAAGCAAATAAAAAAACTATTAAAATAAAACAATTAAAAGTCATTACATCATAAAAATACATAATAATAATTAATTATTTTAAAATGGAAGAAAAAAAATCAATATTTAAATTGAAATACATGTAAATGCATTGTTAAATTATTTAAGCATTAGTATTTCAATAATAATATGCATAATAATATTTCTGGTCAAAGTGGTTTGGAACAAGAAATGATATCTTTTACACAGATTTCATGGCCCCAGATTATTTTGTTGTATGAATATCTGAACACAGAATTTATATAAAAAGAAAGAGCTGACCCCTGCTTTTATATAATATAAAAAAAATATTATAGTGTCATGCTTTTTTTTATATCAACACTTTTCATGAATACTATTTCATGAACATTATTTACACGTTTTACAACATTTTGACAAAAACTGAAAAAATTACGAAAAAAAATTACGAAAAATCTTGTCGATGGTGGGGAAAGAGCCAACAATTTCTACTGAATCCATAAATCATGCATTTTTTAAATGTTAAAATGCTATTTAAAATGTGTTTAAGATAAATTAAGGAACAATGCTTTGTCCATGTGAGGCTCACCTGTCTGAACCCATCCGAGAAGTTGTTCTTGTAGTATCTGATCATGGAGTTCCATCCGTCCATCAGCAAACCCCACTGGGTTCTCTTTCCTGTCCTGAGGACACAGACAACCAATCATCTTCTACACTGCATCTAAACATTTACTCTCAGACACAAGCAGAGCAGAAGACGGTCCTTCTTACCGTGTGAAATCAGTCTTCAGGGCTCCAGTGCCAGCGTACTGTTTGGCACACGCATTGGCATTATCCGCCCATGCTGCAGGGAATTAAAACAAAGAAAGCAAGAATAGAAATGGTATGAATGAGACAGTCTCACATAGCCAGATTATTGAATATCAGCATTAGTTTTTGCTCACCATTCTTGTATATTTTTTCAAAATCCGCCTGTTCTTCAATCCGCTGCCCCACATGTAAAACTCCCATCCTCTACACACAAACAAGACAAAATATGAGGAAACCTCACAGCTAAAATACAAGAACCAAATCTCATCTATTTATTTGTGTACTCCTAAATGATGATTTTTCAGCTTATATAAGACATTACACACATTTTAGCCCTCAAACCGTATTCACTTTATAGCCCTAAATCCTGTAATTGTGGACAAATGTGGGCACAGAGGACTCAGGTGTGATCCTAATTTATTTATAAATGTTATATCAATGTCTTCGATAAAGTTTTGTCTATCCATTTATGGTGTTTTTTTTTATTTTGGGGCTATTTTTGAATTTATTTACTTCAAAAAGTACCATATTTTCTATGTAAATTATGCTTATTTTTGTTTAATTTTTTATTTTTTTTTAAACTACATTAAAATATCATTCCAATAAGTTCTTAGAGCTAAAACCTAAAGATGAAGTGACTTTGCTGTCACCTGGTGTCTTATTTTGGCTTATTTTAGAATGCTCAAAATTACGGTTTTTCCCAATCATTTCTATGGGTGCCCATTTTTGACCCAAATAAAAGATTAAGGAGTTTTTTTAAGGAGTCAAAAAAATTGTGTGTGTTCAGGAGGCAAACTTAGGAAAAGTAGTCAAGTCTTGTACCGCTCAGATCAAGGGAAGTATTTTTTTTAAATAAATCAAAACTATTTTGCCCACATTTGTCCAGAATACGGTTTTAAGGTTAAACAGTCTTCGTACAGTCTTTGTTTACTGGCAAAACGGACCGTAAATAACGACTCATCTTTTGATAGGTAGGCCTGGGCAATACAGCTAAAACTTCCCAAAACATTTCCATAACTTGGGGATATCCGTTATATATAATCGTTAGGGGTGGGGGGGGGGGGGGGGAAACGATTCCTAGATGCATAGGGATTGCAGACGTGGACGATTCTGAATCTGATGTCAAAAATCGACAAAAAAAAACAAACAAACATTTTTTTGTTTTTTTTTATATTTATATTTATAATAACATAATATTGACGGGACGCAAAAGGCGGAACTCTGAAGTGTCTGGGGCGTGCAAGATAATTGCTTTAGCACCGAATTTCAGCCCTCTGAATCGTAATCGAATCGAACTGTGAGGTGCCTAGAGATTCCCACCCCTAATAATCGTGACATCACACACCCTTAATTCAATGTGAATTCTGTTCTAATGACAGTCCCATGGAGGATAATCAGTAGATCATCACACACACCTCTAACTGTGACTGCAGCGAGCGACGGGCCAGCAGACTCTGGATGACGTTGGTTCGGTCCAGACAGTCCATGCAATTGCTTCGGAACGTCCCGTCCTGCTGCTTTTGGACCGATCCGTCTGAATCCACCAGGAAGTAGCTGTTGAAAAAATAAACAAATAAGAGCATTCAAATTATGTCCAGGAGCATTAGATTCGAACTCTTTTTGCATGCAAACACCTCGTACCCAAACTCATCCTGCATTTCCGCCACCGTGTCCACCAGGATCTGCAGGCGATGCCACCTCATACGGCTGCACTCCATGTGAAAGTCAAACGCGATGTACCTGCAGATGAACACAGTCTGAGTTTGGCATTCATGGATCTGTATCAGTGCTTTATGAGATTTTCTTATCGACTCACTTGACCATGCCGTTGCCCAGACTGTCCACCATCTTTGCAAAGGCCTGTTCCAGCGGCTTTTCTGAGCCTTTCTGATTAATCTGGAGAATAAAATTAAATCTTAATGAGATATTTCCAGCCTGGAAGCGACACCTCAGTGTAAACGGAGCAAATACAGGCAACGTACCAGGTTCAGAATCACTTGTTTGCCATACGTGATGATCTGAGAGTCGAAATGTCTCTGGAAACCATCGAGCTGTGAGAAGAGAAGCGGTACGTAAGTGGAGACACACAATAATGGCAGGCTGATTAATAGAAGCAATTTAAAAACATTAATCTACTTATAAATACTTGTATCTTTCTTTCTTTCTATATAATCTATAATAAACAAGTTTTCGGGAGTTACATTAAATAAAGTTTAAAATAGAACTTTATAATTGGTTAAAAAAAAGTTTAAAATAAACAATGAGATCAACCCATCTCAATAACTTAAAGGCTTTTAATATTATTTAATATATATAATATAATGTTATTTTATTTATATATAGGCTATATATATATATATATATATATATATATATATTACACACATATATATATATAATATGACACATATATGTCAAATTAAGTCATAAATAAAATGAAGTCATTACATTACAACTAAATTAGTTATTATAATAATACAAAAGATTTTCGATAACACTTTAAAATAAGTTTTCATTTGCTAACACTTGTCACCACATTAGTTTAAATGAACTAACAATAAACAAAATTGAATATATACACAAATAAAATATATTTAAGCATATATTAATCTCTCAGTTATAATTAATTGCAACATTTACTAATACATTTTTAAAAGCATGAACATCTTTATTTCCACTGACTCAAACTAAAAGATAGAAAAATAAAAAAAGCATCTCACGTGATTGATGCTTTTGCTGATCTGTGGTTTTGGTTTGTACTTGAGGTTCGGTCTCTGAGACCAGTAGAACGGGATGGAGCCTCGAGTCTGTGGACAAAGACAACAGAGGATTATTCGTTCATTTGTTAACAGATATCAAAAGAAAGCACAACTTTGTCTTATAAGAAATGTTGGGATTCTTGCGCATTAAATGACATTGACAACTAGCAATCAGCATTCAGATTGGAGACAAATTCAAGAAAAATAAAACAAGAGTAAAGCAACATTGCGGTAAGTTTCCTCTCCCGACTGTGGGAAAAGCAAACATCAGGGTCGTGACATTAAACGGCTGCATGGATTCACAGATCAATAATAAGCACATATTTATTAGATATCTGTGGTTTATGATTCATCAAACCACTCTGACATTCATCTCAGATGCTGTTTGTCTTTGTACCCTTGAGAATCGAGCCGACAGACAAGACATTTAGGAGAGATGCCAATAAGATAACGGCTTCATTCAATTTGAAATAAAACCGTTTAATTTACCATGTAGATTCACTACAACGTCAAAAGCTCAGACTAACCTCTGAAACTACACTGGATGATTCCTCAACAAAATCTGGATGCTTACCTGAACAAATGATGCTTTTCCTCCATTATACTGAACGATCTGTTCTGTCTCAACAAAGTTGGCCGCGTGACCCTCAGAGTCGATACCTGGAAGAGGAAGAGAAGACAGCATTTAGTTAGCCTGGGTTTTCCTTGCCACAGCACGATTTTATTCACGCTGCTAGGCAGCCTGGACACCATGAACCAAATTTTCGTCTGAGATAGGCAACCAATCACAGAACGGGAAGGGAGCAGCAAGACGATGACGACGTATATTAGGGATGCTCCGATCGATCGACCATCGGCTGATAATAACATTTTATGACTCGATCGGTACTCACTAACTTGGCCGATCTTACAAACTGATCGCGATTTGATGACGTCAACGCGTGAGAGGAAGTATGATGCGTGGGGACTTAAATTATTTGGCGCGCAGTCATGTGTGGAACTACTACGATGTTTTGAAAAAAAAATGAAAAATTCGCTATTTGCTGTGTATTTTCCAAAGAAATCTCACGTGGAGGAGCATTGTCCAAAACTTTTAATACAACGAACCTGATTTGTCACTTAAGAACGAGCCACCGCGAGACGTATGGCGAATATGAAAAACCGGTAACTGCAAAAAAGGCAACAGTAACTAGTAATCTGACTCTCATTCAGCTTTATTTTGTCCTGCTCAGACTTGTATTGGACGATGTTAAAATTACATCAGACTTCTCCATTTTAGGAGACTAAATGTTTATTTTGTCCTCCACAGTATTGGACAATGTTTAAATAAACCTTATGGGCTGCATTAAACTGTTCCATTTTGTTTATTTGTCTTATATTAAGTCAATTAAGCATCGGAATCGGTCGATCACCATGACAAGAAATCGGTACTCGGTATCGGCTGCAAAAATCCTGATCGGAGCATCCCTAATGTATATGCGACACAACGAAGCAGTTTGTTTATATCTATGGATCCATCTTGGCAAGCGGACGTGAAGTTACCTTTTGATGCAGCCTTTGTGTATACATAAATCTCCAACCCATTGTCTTCTTCCTCGTCTAATTTTCTGTCGCTCTACGTACGTCATCTGGTATCATTGAACTGATTGGCTATGAGCTACGTACAGGCGCATTTGATAGCACCCAATAATACGGCTCTGGGCATTTATAAACCACGCCTCAAATACGAGAAAATGAACATGTGGTATCCATTCTCAATGATATGTGGTCTGGCGTAAGCCAGGCTAGCATTTAGTAGCATATAAACTAAAAGCGTAAGTAAACTCAAAGCGTACCTCTGACGTAATAGCGGACGCCAGCGCGGAAGCAGCTCCTCCTGGAAATGATGATCCAGTCAAAGACTTTGCCGTTGATGCAACACGACTTCATAGTGATGACTGTGAGCGGAGATTAAGGACTATATATCTGTCTGAATGTGAACACACACACTTCTATTTCACAGAATGAAATGTGTCAGATGACAAATGTTTGTCTGGTTGAAGGATACAGCCGTGAACAACCGGGTAGACGAATTTGTGTAGCTGTAAGAGAAAACACAAGGTCAGGAAACATTCGTGAATTCATTCCATCTTTAGATAAAGATTGTTCTACATATAATCAGGCCCAGAGACACGTGGTGCTCCTTGCAGAATTCTGCACAACGTCTAAATGAGTTGCTCTTAAAATAGTAGCTCGACCTAAAACAATCTTGCGTTTACCTCAGGCTGTGCCATGAATTCTCTGAGAAGGTGACCGTTCCACACAAATCTCTGATCCGCCTGTGGAAAACAATTTTAAGAGCCTATAATAACAGTTTCATCTGTCATACCTCATGAAAGCACCAAATTCTAAAGAGGTCAAATAAAAACAGTAACACTTTACAATAATGTTCCATTTGTTAACATGAACTAACAATAAAATGTAAGATTAATTTTAACATATACCAACACATAATTAAAAAGTTGTATCTGTTAATAATATTTAATGGAATTGAGCTGCCATGAACAATGATCAGTTGTATTTTTAGTTTTTTTTAAATGTAAATAAAATCTGTAACAAATGCTCATTCTTATTTCTTGTTAATTGATGCATTATCCTATGTTAACTAATTGGACCTTATTTTAAAGTGTTGCCATATAAACACATCATAATAAGACCTACTGCTTAACTGTCACCGTCACGCTACCGGGACGCCTAACTTTACTTCACTATATTTCTATTAAATCCTAATCTAATTATAACAAATTATTTATCGTTGGAAAGGTCTAAATATTCTACCCCTGTTTTGTGTTACAAGTTATGTAGGAAGACTAATTGATGAATTTATGACAAGAGTGCACCTCAAAAAATCTTTTGTAAATAATAATTAAAAAAAATGTGTAAAATATATATATTTATAATAAAATAAAATACATAGTACAGTACATTTGATTTACTGTAAATTTAAACTTCCATAACTTTTTCATACTTTCATTTGTTTTCACTTCAGCAATAATCTTCACAAAGAAGACCAAACTTAGGTATACATTCCAAAGCATTCTTGAGTTAAAACCATTTAAGTTTGAATAGTGCATTTTAACCTCTATTCTCAAAAAGGGGGGTGACAGCTAAGGGGTTAAGCAATGAGCATTACAGAATTATGATGTTACATGATAGATATGTTCATAACTTAACAACATCCTGCAAAAAACTTCATAGAGACAGGAACTAAACTGACAGACTAGGAAGAGAGGTGCTGCAACAAAATAAAATATGAAAACAATAATGTTTATTGAACCTTTAGAAGCATAAAAACCTATTGTAGTAGACCCCAAAAACAAAATCAAGATCAAGATTTTGAAAAAGCTTCCCTTTAAAATGATTTGCTTGTTGTTTTCCTCATTTGTATGCCACCTTAGATTAAAGTGTCTGCTGAACGCATGTAAACTGAGCATCTCTCTCACCCGCTCCAGTAAGGTCATCTCCTGAAACTCTGGGCTGGTGTTGGCCAGGCGCTGTAGTGTGTGCGTCAGGTCGTAGTCCGTGGCAAAGTAGAAACCGTCTGTATTCAGGACGCTGTTGATCATGGACAGGAAGGCTTTGTCGTCTTGCATCTGGAAGATCCATAGAAACATTATTAGTTTCGATAAGTTTCTAAGTTAGGCTGCATTTAGGGAATGTTTTGAGAAAGCAATTTCTGCTGACACGCACATAAAGGCCCCTCAGTAATAAATTGGGTTATTTTCTGCTGTTTATTGTGCTTAAAAACACAAAATAATGTCAAAATGCCATTCTTGGCGACTATTCATGTAAACACAGTGAGTTATGTTTTAAATGAACGTAAACAGCTGAGAAAGAAAATGCATGTGTAATAGAATAATTAAAGTGACAGCAGCCTAATACACCTGCTGCGAAATTATGAGATCATTTTAAAAATATCTATATGGCAGTTTTCCCACATGGTCTCAATGTCAAAATTGTGGCCAGTGAAAATACTGAATGGCAAGTAACTTTGTAAAACCACTAGCCACAGTGGCTGGTTAGCAAAAAAGGTCATTCAAGCCCTGCTATTAGTAGTCAATGAACATGTTAAGAGTGTGACTTACAAAAAATGTCAATGTCACATTGTTTCTCTAGTGAATTTCGGTTAATTTTTAATATGACACCAAACTATAAAAGAGTGAATCTCACAAAAACTGTCGCACACATAGCCCTAAAATCATTCAAATATTATTTTGCTTAAGTAAAAAGAAGCCTGTTTAAAGAACACAACAAATTATGCATTATATTAATATAATATCATTGATTTTTTTTTTTTATTGTTGGGGAAAAATGTGACCTGGATAACTTCTCTTGACAAAGGCAGCTAAAGTATTGAAGAATTCAATGGTTCAAGATCATGGTTTGGTTCTGTTTAAATAAGGAGATGCTCAAAAGACCCTTAAATATTGTGGGCAAAAGAAAAGATTAAATTTGGAGTTAGAATGAAACCCGATCTTTTCTTGAAATCTTGGAGCCCATTTTTAGATTATTTTAAGAAGATGAGCTTTGGATAAACCCTTTTTTTTAAATTCTCTCTTTTTTTTCCTTCTCTGGTTTACTTTGTTGTTTATATGTATGCGTATGTTACTGTGATTATATGTTCATCTGCATTTGAGCATTTATTATGCTTGTTCATTTTTCTATTTTTTCCCCTTTTATTTAATTATGTAACAATCTGATGCTTGACATGCTTTTCTTAATTAAAAAAAAAATATTGTGGGCAAAAATCAAGTCAAAATAATAACTCCCTGTGGAGACACCAATGATGGAAGAGAGTTCTACGCATGCTTTTGGAAAGCGACCTAACCTGACTATCAGTCAGATGCAGAACAGTCTTCTTGTATGAAATGATGTCAAAGTCAGCCGCTTTCCAGATCGCGTGGCCAAACAGGTCACCCACTTTCTTCTTCTTCGTAATAACGATGAGATACATGCCTGAAAAAACAGAGAGAGCAGGACTCAGCATCACTCAGAATGCAGAATGAGAGTTAAGGTGCACATTTCTTCACATTAGTACATGCACTAGCTAACATTAATGAAGCAAAATATATTTTAAAGGGGTCATCGGATATACAAATTCACTTTTATATGGTCTTTGCGGTGTGGGGAGACAACCACCCATACAGTGAAAAAAAAACATTTTTTAATAGTCAAAAAGCCTGAACACTTTCAATAATCAATCCGTTTTAGATTTTTTGAACAATATGATGTCATGACCACTGACAGACTGTCCCGTATTAAGTCAAGTCACATTTATTTATATAGCGCTTTTCACAATACAGATTGTATCAAAGCAGCTTCACAGTGATAACATGAAAGTAGTACAACACAGATCAATAATATTGTTAATATTAAATAATAAATAAATAACCCCGACTAAGCAAGCCAAAAGCAAGGCAAAAGCAAATATTAGCATATTTCTGCATAGCATAAATCTCCTTTAGTAGTCCATTAAAGAAAGAAGGGCAAACGGCATTAGAGCAACAACAGGTTGAGCCATTTATGACTCTCAATTGATTTTCAGAGATCGTACCTGCCACCAGCCGTATGGTCCCCATGATGCCACATATTGGTCGAGTCACCGCTGAAGGAGGGACGTCCTTCCTCACTGAAAAAGAGACCGAATTTTAAGGTTATCTAATTATTTTATAGGAAAAATATAATTATATTATTGAATTGATTGGAGTGTGTAGCTTTTCATTTCTTAAACAAGCATTTATAAAGATACATCATGGCCATATTCCAGGATATCAAGATGCATTGACCTCAAATTGATAATTGAGGAATTAAGTTATTTCCATCAAAACGTGCATCAATGCAAGAGTCCAGCCTCTGTATAGTCCAGCACATCACAAAGACGTTCAATGAATTTAAGGTCTGGACTTTAGAGGACTAAGGAGACGATTCATGAGTGAAAATGATTCTTCATAACCCTCCCATCATTCTTTCATAATCTGAGCCTGATGAATCTTAACATCGTCATCCTGGAATATGGCCATGATGTGTCTGGTTTAAGACTATAAAGCTACAACCTCCATCAATTAGGGTTAGAAGGCAAGGCATTTTTATTTATATAGCACATTTCATACACAGTGGCAATTCAAAGTGCTTTACATGGAAGAAATTAAAATAATCAAAAGAAATCAGAATAATTAAAACAGTTTAGAATAAAAAAAAAAACATAATAAAACTAAAATACAGTAAATAATTAAAACAATTTAGAATAAAAAAATAAAATGAAGCAAAATGAAGTCAAACATATAACATGCTAGAAATTAATAATCACATTTGTCTATTTAAATCCAGAGTGACTTTTCTTTCTTTTGTTTTGGCCGGGCAGTGTATAAAACAATGATATGATATATTTCAAATGATATATTCTTTTAATAATACTATTCTGAGTACTTATCAGATAATGTTAGATATTTAACCGTAAACTATCGACAACCCCTGCAGAATGTATTGCGATCTACCTCTATAACCATTTTCCAAACATAACTTTTTGTTTGCGTCCTAATTTGGGTTGAAAATACTGCTGATGTTTAACTAAGGAATGAATCAGGAAACACACTATTCATTCAAACACTTCCGCGACCTCAAAAGAGTGTTCAACTCAAAGCATTTATGCAATAAACACCCTCATAAAATGAGGCAAGTTACTTTTCAGCACCACTTCAGCAGAAAAAGCCTTCAGTGTCTACAGATACAGACAGACATTTGCGATTCAAGCGTCCAGTTCTCTTTTGTACCTGTAAGGGTCATTTCTGTGGACACCCTGTCAATGGCGAGGACGTCTCCAACACCATCATCACAGGCTTCGATGTAGAACTTCTCAGGGGTTGTGTGCCTGTGAAAAGAGCGGAGAGTGAAGATTATATGTAGTTAAAGTAGAAAAATCCAGTTTAATGAACAGGGGGAGGGCATAACACTCACTTATCATGTCTGTATTACATTCATATGTGCCACTGAAATTATCAATCACATCATATTCTACAATTTCTTTCAAAATATGCTGCTTGGACTTATTTCTTGATATGGTTTATATTTTCAGTTCTGTAAGATGTAGGCATCTGCATTATCAACAACACCAGCAATGACAACATTAGGTAGCTGAATTGCAAAGAAGTTCAAGGAATCTACTGCTGAAAAATCAACTAAATTGATTTTTGATGTGAACTGACTGGAATCTGAACTCCATGATTGATGACTAGCAGCACAAACTGTCTCAAAACATCACCACCTATCAACATACTAACATTTAGGGGAATAAAATTGTCTTTACAAGCTGTATAGAAAAGCACTTCACTAAAGTGCTGCCCAGAAATGTTGTCTAGGTAACAGTTAGGTAGGGCAGCTCATTTAGGTTTTGAGTCACAGCCACAGACAGGGCGCTTGTAGTTCACTGAACATGCAAGTCACTGTTGCTTCCTAAACACTATTTATAGACTTCGCCAGATCAAAGATTGCCAATGAGCTCTCTTCGATTAATCTAATCGATAATAAGTTATGAATCAGAGTATCAGAGTAATGAATTAATACTCACAGATTGAAGGTGTTGTAGGTGGACGCCATTTTTCCATCAGTTTGTTCCTGACCTTCGTGACGTGTCAATACAGCAGCGGGAATCCAGCGACAGTCAGCGAACACCAACAGGAAATGACCTCTGGGGGACAGATAAAAGTCCCATTTTGAAATAAAAGTCTCAATGTAATTTGGAAGAAATTATTTCTTTACGATGTGTGTGACTATTATATGACAGTAAAAGAGCAAACCTTAAACTTCATTCTAATATGGAATTGAATTGGAATGGTAAAGAGCGTTGGTACATGACAGGAGGGCCTCCACTCAAGGGCAAAATATAATGAATAAGTTTGAGAATGTTCCATTTATGGTTGAAAATACCATCAATTGGTCTAGAAAAAATAACATTCTGGGAGTCAAGACTATAAAAGAGGAAGTCACACTCTCCAGGCACTCTGAATGACTGTACGACTGCTGGCCTTTTCTCGCATGAGAATAAACCTCATCAAAGTCAATTGGAAATGTTTTTCTCAACCTATTCAGAGATAGAATTTTGTTTGCCACCAGATTAGTATAATATTTTTATATTTTATATAGTATAATATTATATAGATTAGTCATTTTGAGTGTGTATGTTTACATGGTTTGAAAGCTAAAGTTTTTTCAAAATAGATATAGAATTTTTAAAAATAAAATATGACATTGCATTAATGATTTTTCATACATTTTCTTACATTGTCAAAACTTTAGAAGGTAATTTCTGTAAAAAAAATTTAACATTTGTTCATTGAATTGCATCTATGTAATAATGATAATGATGAAGTCGACAACTGCACATTCACATCATAACAGTGTAAAGAATATTCAGACAAAACCAAAGTATGTTTCTTTCCTTTGAACACTTTTAATACAGAAATTACAAAAAAAAATATTTACAGCTCTGTATAAGAACAAACTTTGACAGACAATAAATACCCAGTCTTTATAAAATGTTAGTGGATATCACTATAAAACAGCGGTCATCTGGTGGAGTGAGTGCTGCCCGCTGGCCGCCAGAGTTTGTGCTTCATGCTGGTGCTTGGTTGACGCCGCAGGAGTTCATCACCTTTATCAATGTCTTTAGGTTTATCATAAATTGTTGATATATGAAATTCTTTTCTGGGTTTCTTAAGTGGAAGGAATGAGCTGAGCTTCTCTCCATGGTATCTGCAAGACATATGAAATTAAATCATTAGTCATAATCGATCAGTCTAGCCTAAATGTTGTCTCCTGTAAGTCAAAAAATGTAGAGTTGAACTCATCAAAAGGAAATATTACTAATGTGGCTAAAAATAAGTAATTTACAGACATCAAACACCTTTTGACCAATACATTTTCTATGACTTTTATCAAGTTCGGATACATCAGGATTTTATGGCTCATGTAGTATGATAGAGTGAGAATATGGAGAGGGGGAAAACACCAATTTATTAAAAGATCCAAACTAAGCACAAAATATGCAAAAAGATTAAATTCTGATAGCTTGTATTGTAAATCAATGAGATCTTTATGATGGACTACTAACATAAAATGCATATAAATATCAGTCATTATTATCTGCCGATAATGTCTCTCAGAAAGATGATATTTAAATGCTTAGTTTTATGATCAAAGCTCTGAAGTTTCAAAACATATAATGCAATACAATGATGATTGAGAGAAACATTCCTCAAAAAATCATATTTTGATACTTGCATTTGTATAAAATTACTAACATATGGAATATCAAGTAAACCAACGTTGCTTCAATAAGTGTTCATCTTGAAATATTACTAACAATATAGAGGTTATGTACTTCTCTGTCTAGCTTTAAAAGATCTTTAAAAAAAGAAAATTGTTAATGAGTATTCAGTTAGTATGTAAATTTTGTTAATATTATGTAAAAAAAAAATGCATGTGCAGTATTATATAATTATGTATACTGTTTTTTTTATAATTTATAATGCTGATTTGTTCTTCTGTTTAGCTTCAAAAGGTCTTTAAAAAAGAAAATTGTTAATGTTTATTCAGTTAGTATGTAAATTTTGTTAATATTATGTAAAAAAAATTATTAGCAGTATTGTATAATTACATATACTGTTTTTGTATAATTTATAATGCTGATTCTTCAGGTACTGTATATGGTTAAATAGGGTAGGCAAACATAAGCCTCAGCTTTTTTGGGGGGTTATATCATTGTAAATTAATTTACCAGACAAATTCTTATTCTTCTGTTTACTTCATAAAAATCAGTAAAGATGTAGAAATTCTGAATTCAGAATAGTAGCAGGAGATCACGTGCCCACACTCACCCAAAGCCTCTCTTACAGTTGGGATGCTGTCCTTCGCTCTCTAAAGCATCGGTTATCCCAACCTGACTGCTCCCGAGACTTTCTCCATCCTTCCAGCCCTGTTTCTCCATCACACGCCTGCCGAATCCCTGCAACACACAACAGCTTTTAAGCACAGGTCCTTTTAAAACGTCATTAATGACTCACCCTGTCGTTCCAAGCCCGTAAGACCTCGGTATATTTTAGATTTAGTCCGAGAGCTTTCTGTCCCTCCATTGAAAATGTATGTACGGTATACTGTCCTTGTCCAGAACCACATCAGTGGGTTAGTTACAATGTTTTGAAGCATCAAAAATACATTTTGGTCCAAAAATATCAAAAACTATGACTTTATTCAGCATTGTATTGGATCCGCGTTCAGTGAGACGTTGCTGACGTCAGCCGCGTCTTACGTCACTGAACACGGATCCAGAACCGGAAGACAATACAATGCTGAATAAAGTCGTAGTTTTTGTTATTTTTGGACCAAAATGTATTTTCGACGCTTCAAAACACTCTAACTAACCCACTGATGTCACATGGACTACTTTGATGATGTCTTTATTTCCTTTCTGGACAAGGACAGTATACCGTACATACATTTTCAATGGAGGGACAGAAAGCTCTTGGCGTAAATCTAAAATATGTGTATAAATAAACTGTTTTCTGAAGATGAACGGAGGTCTTACAGGCTTGGGACGACATGAGGTGAGTCATTAATGACATCATTTTCATTTTTGGGTGAACTAACCCTTTAAAGTGCGACTAACGGTACAAAAGTATGCTTTTTAACATTGAAATTGGTAAAGAACTATCCCTAGTCTACACTTGTGAGTTATAGAGCGGTGGATTATAAAAAACATCCAAACCTTTGTAAACCTCTCAAAGTTGCCGATTTTCTGTTGGCGTCCCGGCAGCCCATCCAGACCCTCCCGGAGTCTCGTTTCAGAGCGCATGCGCACATAATCTCTGGAGTCCATGTCTCCGCCGTCTGAGGAGACACAATCACAGTAATACATTGTGTTTGATGTCATGTAAACAGGACTCAGGTGTTGTCAGTCTGTAATTGTGTCGGGCTTAAATCAAAGCAGCCGTAATTATGGAATCATGAAGATTTACCTCGGTCATAATAGACGCTCATATCCACGTCCCAGTCGTCTGCTGTTTGCTCATCGAAATCTGTGAGAAATCAAAGGGGAGAGATGAGCAACATAAGCCTGAATAAAGCATGTGTGCTGATAATAATGATGCACATCGAGCATCTGTTCCTATACAATAAAGATGGCCTTATTAAACCTGTCAGCTTGGTTTAACTATTTCACTAACGCAGATCAAAAATGCTAGAATAACTTGTGATAGTCTTGGTTGGTAGAATCAGTAAGAATAGGTTGAAAATGAAAAAATCCGGTCATAATGTTTAAGCAAAAGTGTTTTCAGCAAAAGTCACTATCACAATGCTGCAACCTGATTGGACAAAGCGCAAATAAATACAACATGATGAATAATTACATTGCAGAAAAAAAAAAAACTTGATCGTTGAAAAAAACAAAAAAACAAATACAATTGGTTATGAGTTTCCTGTATTGTACTATTATTTACCTAATGTACATTATTTTATTTTTGATTATATTGTATACATCATGATAAATGCAAATTTAAAATGATAAATCTTAATTTATGAAAGAAAAATCTTTTATTTTTTCATTATTAAAAAACAAATGCAAATATAAAATCTACATTTATGGAAAATAAATTACATATCTTTTTCTAATTATTTAATAACACAACTGTAATAATTACAATACTAATATTTAGTCTTTCTTTCTTCATTTATCAAACCATTAAGCTTTTATTTTGGCGGATTGCCAGCAAATGCATATAAAACAGAACCATTCTGAGATGCTGAAATACTGTATTACGAGTTGCATGTGTGTAAATAAACACAGTGCTTAACTCATGGATGTATTTATTATATATATATATATATATTAGGGCTGTGCAAAAATTAATTGCGATTAATCGCATCCAAAATAAAAGTTTGTGTTTACATAATATATTTGTGTGTGTTGTATATAATTATTTTGTATATATAAATACACACACATGCATGTATATATTTAAGAAAATGTGTTATTCATATATAAAATATTTATATAATATAGATTATGTATTTATATATATATATATATATATATATATACAGAATTTAAGCACAAATAATTCTTAAATATATACATGCATGCATAGGTATTTATATATAAAAAAATAATTATATACAGCACACACACATATATTATGTAAACACAGACTTTTATTTTGGATGCGATTATTCACAATTAATTAGCCCTAATATATATATATATATATATATATGAAGAAAATTATATAATATAAATATATAAACTATATTTTTTTCTTTTGGTTTACATAACATTTATTTTATTTTTTCGGGGTCAATGAAATTTTTTTCAGGGCAAGTTCAAATCTGATCTAGTGGATCAACAGGGCTCCTCAATTTATTCTTTCAATATGAACTCATACAGCTCCAGACGCAGCGCATCTCTTAATGTTAAGATTATAATAGACTGGACCTACTCAGCTATTTTATTAGAACTTGGGCTGGAAATTTCATCAAGCACAACTGTTTGCCAATGGTACCTCCTTCTTCCTCGTGCCAGAACTGAGCGTCTGTGTAGAAGACGAGGCCGGATCCGCCCTTCTCCCACTTGAGCTCGATCTCCTCCTCATAGAGCCTCTCTTTGGAGCGCTCCTGGCTGGTGACATCATCGTGGAGGGCCTCGTGACGCTCCCACTCCTCACAGCGGTCATCGTCCTGCGCAGAGCACACATTCAACATGCAGATTTTTGACTTAATATTATTTATCTAGCCGCAAAAACATTTATCGGCAAAATCCCTGTAAATAACTCGCATTGGGGCGGTACGATGTTGTAAAAAACCAACAATGCAATATTTTGTTTTTCTGCAATAACAAAAATAGTTTACTCTTTACAAGAACCATCTTTCAGTAGTCAAAAAGGTTTAAAAAATATCTTTAAAATATCTTGTTTTGACCCATTCAATATGACTATAAAAGATAGTATGACTATTAAGATATTATTGTGACTATTACTATTATTAAATAAAAATATTAAACAAAATAAGAAATGTATTTTCATCATAATACCATTGTACTGTAAAATAAAGTAGCGTATTTAATAAAAAAAACTTTTTTTATAGTACAACTGTAAAAATTACAATACTAATATTTAGTCTTTATTTCTTAATTTTCAAACATTATGTGTGTGTGTGTGTGTATCCACATAAAATTAAAAAGGATATATTTATTTAATTTTCAGCCAGCCCTAACTCACATCATCAGGGCCTGACAGCTCCTCTTCACTTTCTGCTTCCTGTGACTCTTGATTGACAGGTAAAGTGGGCGTGTCCTCATCTACTGTTTGTGTGGTTGTGGGCGTGTCCTGGTCTCCTGTTTGTGTGGTTGTGGGCGTGTCCTGGTCTCCTGTTTGTGTGGTTGTGGGCGTGTCCAGGCCCCCGGGGCCCGAAATCTCCACTCCTCCCGCAGTGAACACGCTCTCCTCTGAGGATCTCACGACTGTGCTGTTGTAATACATGTATGGCACGTTGCCGTAGCGCCGATTCGAACCCGTCTTGGGAAAAGTGAGACCCAGCTTGCGGATGAGGCGCGGCGGCAGACGACAGGACTGAATGAGCTGAAGGAAAACAGTCACAGGTGTCCCGACGTTCCCCGATGGCATGAGGGAGGGCGGATTGAGCTCCGGAAGGCCCTTGAGGTCAGTCATGGTGAAATGCTCTGACTGGGCAAGGTGGCGTCTCATCTCAATCTTTGTCTTGTAGGGGAATGAATTATGATCTAGAACAAAGAGAGATCAATTTGATTATCTGTTCAAGCTACAATCAGATGGCTATTACATTGAGCACTGTAGGCAGTTTAGATAGATTGTAAAAGATATTTCAAACTGTGTGACACTTGACAATAATTCCCATTTTCCCTTTGCAATTTAACATCATCAGACGGTTCATGTTCACCCTTAAACAACTTCACAAAAAAGTTAGTTTTTTTTTTTATCTCACATGTTCATTAAGTCTCATATTTACCACAAATAAAACCTAGAGCCTAAAGAAAATTAAAAACGTTTTATATTACAAAAATATTTGTATTTATTTTAATTCTTAAAAAAACACAAATGTTGTAAACAGCATAACAATTAACTGATGATGAAAAATATTTTTTAAATGTAAATATGAAAAGAAAAATGACATTTATATATATCATTTCAATCATAATAAATTATAAATGTAAAGATAAAAAAATAAATCTTAATTTATGAAAAAATATATTTACATTATTTAACATTTCTCATTTAAAAAAATAATATACAATGATTAATCTTAATTTATGAAAATTTTAATTTATTACTTTCACATTTAATTACAAACATTAAATGATAAATCTTAAATTATAAAAAAAAAGTCTATTTTATAATTTGTGTGTGTTAGGGCCAGTAAAAAGTAGAAATTTGAACACTGGTTGAACAATCCAAACATCGTATTAATATGGTGGAACTTTTATTTTGAAAGGTCACTCACCAGCCTGCTCTGACACTTTAACTCTCCGAATCAAACATTTTCTCCGCAGGTAGTTTCCTTTAGAGTCGATCCACTGGTTCCCTGAATACATCTTCATGAATCTGTCGGATTCCTTTGAGCGAACAGATACCACACAACAACACAAACCCGGGTGTTTCCCACCAGGACCGTCGGAACCCTCCGTCCGCTCGCTGACTCCTGCTTCTGCCGCAGGAAACTGCACACGAACCTCCGGACGATGGCGATAATGGAAACACACGAATCCTTTACTTTCTATAAACTGGCTGAAATAGTTCCTCAGGTCTGCGGATCGGAGCCGGCCAGGAATGTTGTTTACAACGAAATACGTCGCCTCTTCCGACGCCGCCATTGTGAAAGTGAAGCCAGATTTCACGCCACTGGTACACCATGCAGAAGTTGTTTCAAAATAAAAGTCAAAGCAAAACAAAACAAAATCTTTTTAAATAACGCACAGTATGTTGATATTTTATTTAACACCGTTTTATGTGTGTAATCTCGTTATACGTAGGCTAATTTTTTACCTCATAATTATTACAAAAAAGTAGTTCTGTCAAATCGAACACGACATATTTCAACCACAAACTTTTACGTTAGATGCGATCAATTTGACAGAAAATGATCACTTTTAATGTCAAAATTAAAATTGGCAGAAACGCGATTCCATAGTTCTATGCATTACAGCAAAAAGTGTGCAGTTTGTGAGTGTGCATATATTTGTAAATTCTAAATAATAACTTTTCAAACATGTTTTTACAAGAAAGTACAGGTACATGGATACTAGCAGATGATAATATTGTGGTGCTTTGATATATACTATTAGACAATAACATTTAAATACTATGGTATTTAAACCAAATTTGCATTTGGCAAAAAGCTTTTATCCAAAGTGACTTGCATTGCATTTCAAGGTATATATTTTTTCAAATGTAAATACAAGTAGCTCATGTAAATGTATTATTTCTGACAAGAAAATAAAGCATTTGATCTGAATTCTCTTGGCCTGGCATTTTCTGAAATTCAAAACAACAGGATTGATCTAAATTAGATCTCAATTCTCAGAAAACTGATATGCTCACAATACACAATAACACCTCTTTTCAGAGAGAACTGCAATAAAACACCTCAGAAAAAGTGTCAAGAGAGGCATAATATGAAAAAAAATCTAGCTTTTTATTAAAATATATTTCCAATATCATTTCTGTGTTGTCATGAAAAAATGTGTCATTAAAAAAAAAAAACAGATTTTAAACTAAGCGTGTCATATCTATCCACATTACTGGCACTGTACAGAGAGGATATGCATAGCAAAGAGTGACAAGAGTGTCAGAACTATTGCTTTGTTCAAACAGTGATTCATATAGTGATATTTGGTGTTTTCTCCACATGTCAAGCATTTAAAAATGATAGGCAATGTTTTTCCAAACCCATATGAGGGTGAATAATATTTTTTTTTGGCTGAACTATTCCTCTAAAGCATTCATTACTTATAGATATTTTAAAGTGTCAGCAGTCTGGTCCACTAGAAAGCACACACGGGCTGATCTCTTCTGAATCTAGAGACACAGAGAGTCTAAAGCCCACAGGAATGTGGTCCGTCAGGCCAGCCAGCTGAGTCACGTATGTAAACTCTTCCACGTCCTACACGGGAAAAAAACACAGTGCTTTTACTGCAAGTGTATTAAACACTGAAGCACAAACGTTTCATTCTTAGCAGGAAACGCACCGTTTTGCAGTGACTGGCGACGGAGCTCTCTCGATACAGAAGGTAATCGATCCGTCGACCCACCCAGGGTTGATCCGGCTCAGGATAAACCAGAGGAACGCCGTCCGCCGGCACCGGCGGGGATAAATAGTCCTTGCGCAGTTCTTCAATTTCCAAAGTTCTGCAGAGAAGATCAAGGCCTGATTAGTTACAGAACGCTCTGACTGAATCAAAACCTGTTCAAACTATGCAGATTTTTCTATGCTATGCTTCATTTCATCAAACTTTATCCCCCGGTTTCACAGACATGGCTCAAGTCTAGTCCCAGACTAAAATGCTTGTTTGAGCTGTTTTAACTTTCAACTTGCACTGACATTTCTTTAAAAAAAAATGTAAGATATGTTTTGTCTCAAGATGCATACCAATGCTTTTTTTTTTCTAAGGCACATTTATAAAAGCTACTTAAATGTCCTTTGAACTAATGCCAAATCCTGGCTTAATCTAAGCCCTGTCTGTGAAACCAGGCCTATATGTATATTTCAAGTCTATATATATATATATATATATCTCACCGCTGCAGGTTGTCTGGAGTCCTCGTGTTCTCCTTATAGAGTGTTGGCTGTTCCAGCAGGGTTCCTACAAATAAAACCACTAGTTTTATATTTCTATTTGGAATTTCACAAAACATAATAATTTACATTTTTAAATTATTCATGCAAAACTATAAATATATGACACAATTGCATACAACAAAGAATGAAAAGAAACAACATCCTAATAGTAAAACCCAAATTAAAGTGGAATAGAAATAAAAAAATTAAAGTTTTTATTTAACCACAGAACAGCCGAAACAGCAACTTAACACACCAAAATGTACGTTCATTTCACAAAGCGTGTTCAAATGTGCTGGTATTAAAGATACAATACGCAGGATTTTTTGCCACCAGGGGTCGCTAACCTCTTACAATAACAAAGGCGTATATTGATGACGCAAAGCATTAAGCGGAATTGTGGATCTTGTCGTCAAGTTGATGGATGTTTTTGGATGAGTGAATACATTGATGTTTTTAACATGACTGGTAGGGCGTGATTGCTAGACGTATAATTTACCAACGCCACGCGCAACGCGAGTCCCGCAGATATAAAGGAATAAGGACATTTAATTCTACCGAACTACACGCTGAATTACTCACACAGGTCAGACTCAGTTTATTAGAGGAATTAAACTTGAGGTTACGCAGCGCTGCTTCACTTGCTCTAACAGTTTCACTATCACACTAAACGCCATTTGTGTGTGTTGGCTTGTTGTGTGAGACTAAGCTAGATTAACATTAGAGAATAACATACAGATCATATTCTAACTTTTCATCATGTTGAACTATAAAACATTGATTGGTTTTATGTACATTTGCTCTCCTGTCTAATAAAGTAACATGCAACACTCTGTCAAGTGGAAGTTAGTCGCGGACGTGGAGCTCTCGGCATCTCGAAAGATGTTGATCTTCGTTTAGGTCCTCTTTTTGTCTGAAAGTCTGCTTGCCATGGTCCATAATGTTTGAACAAAACAACAACAGCGTGAGCGTCCTGCTACGCATAACGGGCATAACCCGGTTGTCCATGTCCGTCGCCATGGTTACTATTGCAGTACGAGGTCAAACCTGGCGGAAACCGGGGGTAACGCGGATATGACGTCATTGACTGGCGACTCCTCACCCCTGCTCACACGCCCCCGTTTCCTTGGTTAAAATCGCAATTTTCTCACGATTTACAAATAGTTGGAAACATTTGGGATATTGCAAGTAATCAACTCAACAAATAATATAACATTGGCCTAGTGTTTTTTTGGGATATTTTACTGCATATTGTACCTTTAAGATGAGTTTTAGTAGTTTAAACGCTCCTGTGGTTGAATGATTTCGAACAGCCACAAAAAACGTCGACCTAATCCACAAACATTATGGGAAGCGCTCTAGCCAGACGGGATTTAAACTTTGTCGGCTGAAGATCCAAGTTCGGTTTGTAGATGAAAAAACCTCCCAAGCACAATGTTCTCTCACCGTTCCTGATTTCTAACACACACTCCCAGCGTTCAGCATGTCTTGCGACTGTCAGAGCAGAAACGAAAGCTGATGCTCTGAATGTTGTCTCTGTGTGTGTTTATATATATGTTGCTCAATGCGACAGAAGTGGTTGAGGACAAAAGAGACGGATTAAAACACCAGGTGTAAACGTCTACTTGTGATCTGATCGACTAAAACGCATCTCAATACCAGGTGTAAACAGGGCCTAAGAAGCAAACAAGAGTGTTACCGATGACCCAGGGCTTCTCTTTCCCGGGTCCAGCTCTGCAGGGGTCTGTATATTCCTCAAACACACTATGGCTTTGCTCCAACCTGTCATCTAGTAAAAACATATGAAAGACACATGAAAATGCATTTTTTTTCTGAACTTCCTGTGCATAAATATTGATCTTTAATCAAGACGAAGTCGTGTGTGGTGTGTTGTTCGGTACATACCAGGAGAGCAGTTGTCGAAGTTAAAATCTCCACAAAGCACGTCAAACATCACCATTTCATCTTCTCGCCTGGTCACTGCTTGAAACTCACTGATCCATTTGGTCAACATGTTAAGCTGCTCAAAGCGTATCTCTCCATCCCCTAATCAAACACCAGAAGTGTCTTCATTTTTGATATGCTTCAAAGCATATTATTATACATATTTGTGCAATTATATTATTTTCAATTACAATTATAATGCTCATGATCTATAATACTTAAGTATGCGAAAAACAATCTGTCTAAACCACTGGGATTCTAGACAATTTAATTGAATTGGATTGCATTACACAAAACATCCAAAAATGTATATTTTGTCATTATTTATTCATGTTTTGTTAATCCAAACCTGTATTTGAGATCTGAGTGCTTTGGTGCAAGTTCTTTAATTTTATTTAAAGCTATCATATGACTCGTAATATAAAACACAAGTTATATGGATAGATGGACTACTGTTATGATGCTTTTATGGCACTTTAATGATGTTTTTATTCTGTTTGGAGCGGACACGGTCACTATGAAATGTTCCTCTAGCTTGAGTTTGTGAGTTTATTAAAAGTAATAATTCAATAAAAATATCATTTTTATTGTTAAATAAATAATTAAATACATCTACATTAACTAAAATAAAAACAATAAAATAAAACACAAAAAATGTGAAATATCTTATTTGTTTATCTGCATGTAATGTAAGCATTAACCAACATCAGAGAATTGTAAACATGAGTAATTAATGTTGAAATATTATTATAACATCTCAGGGAGACTTTAAGTAAATATTTCAGCTTAAAGTACAAGAATAAGAAGTTAGCCTGACAAAAAAAAGTTGAGAATTTAGAAAAGACAATAACAGCGTACAGGTTTGGAACGACATGACGATGAATAAACAAACAAAAACATTCATTTTATAGGTGAACTATTTCTGTAGATGCATCATAACAATAATAACAACACACTTGCCTTGAGGAGCGTGCAGATGAGTGCAGTTAATATAGCCAACCATTTTCTTTTCGCCTTTTTGTAACCCTATCTCCACCTTGTGAGAAAATAATTTGGTTTAGGCACACCTTTTAGTATAGTTAGTTTAAGGCCCCGATAAACTTCAAGCAAAATAGAAGAAGAAACTGGTGTCACATCATTTTGAACAAAATCAGGCCAAAATCAAGTTTGTTTCGGGAGTTCGAAACAAATTCCAAACTTTCGAACTACCATTGGTCCATGGCGATTACATAATAGGTGGGTGTGGCTCTGAGGCCCCGCCTTCGTTGACTAATTTCTTCTGTTCAGTCCATGGAGGTCAGATGCAAGTAAAAACATGAACACACCAGAGCGAGAGCTGCTTTATAGTAGAAATTGAAGTTGTATTTCTAAATAAAAGCAATGTTTTCATGTTTTATATTGTAAAGCTGCTTGCTTTTAAAGCAATATGTATAAACGTGACTCGACTTGAGTGCCAAATTGCAGAGCTGGTGTGAACATATGCACTTCACAACTGTTGTTTTCTCACCGCTGTCATGTTACTTGTGTTTATGTATTGAGAGGAAAGCGTGCAGCACATATTTATAACACATGACCTGAGAGGGGCTAATTTGCATATTCATAGAACAAAAAAACTTTTAATTTGTAATTTTGGTGGTCAAAAAATAGTTTTAAGGGATACAATTATTGACTTAAGGTGGACTCCATTTTGTCAGTCAAACATTTTGGGAACTTTAATGTTTAAAGTTCTCCGAACATTCTGAAACAAGTAGTAACATTTTAAAAATGTTAGATGAATGTTTGAGAAAAATAAGTTGTACAAGCCATGTATAAATAACATTTTTGTGCTAACGTTTTGAAATCATTATTAAAGGTGCATTGCGCAACATTTCATTTTCATGTTAAAAATAGCAGTTTTTCTAACCCATACTAAACCATTGCTTGATGGGCTGAATGAGCCCTTCTCGGATCACTGCGATCACCTCTTTAATCCTGTACAGTAAAATAAATAAAGAGGGATTCGGGACGGAGTTTGAGACTGGGCATGACGTCATGCACGTTCACACACACCTGGCTATATCTGGCAGGTTTGTGTATTCGCCGCCATTCTCCGTATCAGCGAAGGCAACTCGAGCGACAAAACTTTCATCAACTTTCAAAAAAGTAGAAGATGGATTCAAAGAGACCGGCTTGTAGTTCAGTCCAAACCCCAACGCAAACTCCACGTAAGACAAAGAAAAGAAAACTTGTGTCGGAATAAGACGAGAGTCAACATCGGGAAGGCTTTCAACAAATGGAGAGATCTCCGGTCGGCTCTAGGCCTCAAACGGGTCCTATACAAAGTAATAACTTATATTGTTCATGAACGTGTTTCCATAATAATACAATCATAAGTTGATACAGTAAACACATAAAACAGTTCAACATGGAGATAGATGGAAACAAAAACTGAAGTTTTCTACTACCCCCATTTTCCCCTCACACACACATAAGTGTGTAATTTACTGAAATGCCTTTCCTTTCATATATTTAAAATGATTTGCAGATTTATAACTTTATTACCTCTGAAGACATTATGACTATAACAATAAAATTTGTGTGGATGATGCTCCTTTGGTTATGAACAGCTCGTGCAAGCGTGTGGTCCATGAGCGTGCACACCTCTGGTTGCAGTTTCGCTTGTCGCCAGAGGGGGCGTTGTTCTGCAAAAACTCAGAGACTTGCGCAATGCACCTTTAAAGACTAGATAATATTCTATTAACGCTACTGGAGGAACTTTGAGAGAACCTTGCCAAAACATTAGCCGAAACTCGGAGAACGTCCCCAGTTAGCTGGGATAGCGCTGCTCAGGTAACTTCTTTTTACCCCCCAAGCGAAGAGCAGAAAATACCTTTGCTGTGAGTTTACCAGGGCCTTTCATTTCCAAATATTGCAGTTTTAAACAGAATGCTTTACCTTTACAGCCAGCAGGCCTTTGGCAGCCAGCGCGTCCTCTCCTCGGCTGTTCGGAAAGCAGCGGTACTGAGCCTCCATCACGGGATAGCGACTGGCCAGGAACAGACCACTGTTAAAAAACTTGAAAGAGGAGCAGGTTCCAGCAGGCTGGCAGGCGTAAACGCCAACGTCATAGAGAACGTGTTCATAGAGCGGCCCGAGAGCCTGTGTGAGCTTCAGAGCGGCTCTCTTATCGAAAACCTCCTGGAGGCAAACTATATCCACAGAGGACGGGAACAAACTGGACACTTCCACCAGCATGTCTCCGTCTCGTAAGGAACGAGGCGGGTGCTTGTGCTGCTTGGAGTTCTGGTTGCAGTTGGGTTTGGGAAACACCTGCTGGTTTGGGCCATTGGTTTCATCCGCTTCAGTCCCGTCCTTCTGACCTGTGATGGAAAAGTCTACAGATCCGTACGAGGACGGGGTCGGTTGCGGAATCAAACTGCTGGATGGGGTAACGGTGCCGCAGCTACTCGGAGAATCTACGAAAATACGGATGTGCGGGCGAGTGGCACCCTGCACGATGCTTTTCCCGATGACTGACGCGCGCTGTTGCGTATGCCCGAGGTTGTTGAAGCGCGCTACGCCGTCGGGCAGCAAGCACAGGTTGCCTGTCAGAAACCCAAAACTGAGCTTCTTCGTGTCCTCCCATCTAGAATTACGATCCTCCGTGTGTACGATCCGCACCTGTCGGCGGTACGAGAACGGCCGCCGTACGGCCTGGAGTGGAGCCCATAGTACGAATCCCAAGAGGGCGAATGGTGTGGAAAGTATAAACAGGATGAAGAACAGGACGGAGCCAAAGACGAGCTTAAGCGGGTGGAGGTAGCACTCCTGTTCGCACCTCAGGACGCGCTCCAGACTGGTGGAGACGCAGACGGCGAGGAGACGGTCCAGGAACCAGAAACACGGGAAGATGAGACTCCATCCGACAGCATGGAGACCTTCCAGAAAACAGTTGGGGAAAGGAGACTCTCTTAAAGACATGCCTCAGCGCCGCACGCCACGGGGAGAAGCCTTGTCATCTCAGATCTTCCACATAACCACTCGAACTCTGTGGCAAATAAGGTGAAAATGTTGGAAAGTTTAGAAAGTGAAAAGCTATGTATTGTATTGTATGCAAATGGATTGTACAGCATACGGCTGTTCCCAGTAGCCAGTGATTATACAGTAGTTTATAAAGTTGTAAATATGGATATTAGGGCTGGGCAACGATTAATCGCGATTAATCACATTCAAAATAAAAGTTTGTGTTTACAATATATATGTGTGTATATTTATTTTGTATATAAAAATTCACACACATGCTTGTATATATTTAAGAAAAATGTGTTATTAATATATAAAATATTGATATTTATATTTAATATACATAATGTATAAATATTAGGGCTGTCAAATGATTAATTGCATCCAAAATAAAGGTTTGTGTTTACATGATATATGTGGGTGCACTGTGTATAATTATTTTATATATATATATATATATATATATATATATATATATATATATATATAAATACACACACATGCTTGTATATATTTAAGAAATATTTTCATGTATACACTGTATATAGATTTATATATAATTTATATTATATATAAATATAAATATTATATATATATATAAATAAATTTTTTCTTAAATGTACATGCATGTGTGTGTATTTATATATATATATATATATATATATATATAAAATAATTATACAAAGTCCATCCACATATTTATATACACACAAACTTTTATTTTGGATGCGATTAATCGCGATTGTTTGACAGCCCTAATAAATATATATACAGTATATACATGCAAATATTTCTTGAATATATACATGCATGTGTGTGTATTTATATATGCAAAATAATTATACACACTACACACATATATTATGTAAACACAAACTTTTATTTTGGATACGATTAATCACGATCCTAAAATTTCTTACAAAAAACTTTCTTCAAAAACTCAGGCACTATTCAAAGCTGTGAAGAGCCAAGATTTTATTTCATATAACACTTATTGTGTTTGGCTAAAAGAAGAAAGTCACTCCTCTAGGATGCCTTAAGGGTGAGTATGGGATAATTTCCATTTTAGGGTGAACTATTCCTCTAACGACATCTAAAACCATAAAAAAAATTAAAATTAATTGAAATAAAATATAATAAAATAACTCTGAACCAAGGTTATTATCATTAACTAAAACATTTTTTTAAGTATGTGAAATAAAATAACGTTAACTAAAATAAATAAATAAAAATATATAAAATATATATTTTATTTTAGCCAGCTGCCTGCCAACAAGCATTTCTCCTTTTAGTTTAGTTTAAGATGAAGTAGTAAAATTACTTACACTAAAATAAAAAAATGACAAAAGGACAAATAAAATTGACAAAAAATATAACTAAAATTGAAAATGTAAATAAAAAATTTGCATATTCAAATATCAAAAACAATATCTCAATGATACTAAAATAACCTTTTCACACAGCAGTCAAAACTTCAGACACACTGACTATTTTCCATGTTAGAATAATAGTAAATATTCAAATTATTTACAACAACTAAAATAAAACTGGCTTGAACAACACGCTGTGTCACTAGTCTGTCTTAATAAAAGCCCAGCAAAACAAAGCTAAAATGCTCTAGGAGAAGTAGACAATATTTTTATACACCCAGTCAGTTAGTGAATGGCTTTTGGCAATCCCTTTTCTTTTCAATGCATTTGTTTTGTGAATGGCTCCTTTGACAAACACAATAATCTCCACGCAGCCTGTAGAACAGGAGAAACATGCTTTCATAACCTTCGGTTAGAATTTATTTTCCTTTACGTACAATAAAATGTTTCAGTTCTCAACTGATGGTTTGTTTTCAAATTGTAGGTAATAAATCTTTCACATTGATGCATTTAGCAGACTTACATACATTTATTACATACTTATTTCTAGGGAACCTATGACCTTGGCATTAAATGTAAAAACAAATGTATAATTCAAAAACACCTACATCTGCTCCAAAATGGTGCTTCTTCAATTGCCTGACATTTCAAAACTGTCTGTATCTAATAATAATGATACCCTCATGTCACGATTAGATACATATCACGATACTGATACGATATTATTGCGATACTCCAAGACATGTGGTAAAGGTTAACAAAAACTGTACTGTTAAATTTGATGTATTGACATTGTGGGTTTAAATGAATAGGCTTGGATTTGGCGCTTGTAACCCCAATGCACATGACAATGGTGACACCAGAATAACAATATTCATGATTCTGAAGCTGAAAATAGTAATACTGAATTATTTTAGACAAATATGCCTCTTTTTACTAGCAACATCAGACATTTGGCATCATCAGGACCCAAAAATATTCCCCCATTGCATTATTATACATTATATTAAACATAATATAGTAGTTTAATGTTGTACTGACACTAAAACTCTGAAAACCAGAATTTTTTCTCACACAGTAATTTTTATTTTGGGGGAACTATCCATCCACGATAGATATTGTCATTTGTCACTATCCACGACACGTATTGTTGCATTTTTGCATTGCGATATATATTGTTGCACGATATATTGTTACACCCCTAGTATCATGGGATATGTCCGAGTCGTTTCTGAATGAGGGAACTCATCCATACAAATATTGTCAGCAAAACAGCCCTGCCAATAACTACAACAAGATACTATGACATGTACAGTATAAGAGATAAACATCAGAGGATAATGGTGCATTTCTGCCACCAGCCCTGGATAATTCGTGAGTATGTATACTGCAGAAACAGTACTATAGTATGGCAGTTTGCTATTCAAGAGCCAATAGTGCATTAGAGATTAGAGACTTACAGTAGCAGGGATCTTCTGTTGACCGCACACTCACCTGGATTAATGCCTATTGATTTATCGATCGAGATCATTTACGACACTGATATGATGCATACTGATGAATAATGAAATCAGATGCATGTAATTGCACTGCAGGAAACAGGGAAACAGGTCCAAACATGCACCGGGTCTAATGCAAGATGAACTCCACACGTGTGCTGACGTCATTCTGAATCTGCGCGAAATTACCATATTACAATTGTATTCTCTCTTCCTCTCCAGTCTAAACCCTGTTACGGCTTTCTGTAATCTACCTACAGTCACGTGTCACTGGTGACCAGATCCCGGTTAGCGGGGCGGAAATGGCGAGCTGGTAAAGTTTACCTGTCTTACCTGACTCTGTTTGTGTTTCGCGCGACAGGCTTTGCTTTGAACGTGAGCTGATGTTGCGGTCAGTCCGTGTATTGGACACCTTTCTGATTCAGCGAATCCGATTCATCAGTCCCTCTGCTGCTCGTGTTCCTCCAGCGGTTTCTACACGCGTCACGCACACATACAGTATAGTAGGTCATGCGCGCGCACGTACACATCCCCGTGTGTGCGCGCACTTCCGCAAAGCCCTTCTGCTAAAACTGGCATATTTTAGGGGAATATGTTGGTGTTACTGCTTTACAAAATACAGTATATGTTGGCATATCCAAGCTTGAATTTGCATTTTCTCATTTTAACAGTTAAAATGAGGGACCAAGCAAATAGACTACCTTAAATACCTTGTTTATATATTTTTAGCTTAGGCTAAACTTAGTTTTCCCCCACCCAGCTTATATAAAATGATTTGTCCTGCCAATTTAACATACACATTCAAACATGTTATCTTTCCATTCACCTCCCAGACTCAGTTTTCTTGCATTTCTAGGTTGTTTATTTTCAGAAAGGAGCAAAGCAGGATGGGACATTGAGGATGGGATTGAGAAGTTTCTACCACAGGAACAGACTCCGTCCTCAGACGTGCCATGAAACGCAAGCACCTGAGCAGCAGCAGAAGATCCTTCAGCAACTTGGACGGGGCAGTTTCAACAATCACCCTGTGCAAAAACTCAGGATTGGTGTAGGCCCGTTCCTGGGCACCCGGCGTCTCCTTCAGGATCCCGTAGGTGTTGACAATGAACTCGCTGAAGGGAGGGTGTCATAGCCCAGCGTATGAAGCCTGTTCATGATCTCTGTGTGTCTCTCCAACAGCTGGAATTTATAAGCTTCATCCACAATCCCGGTCAGGGGGTGAATGGAGACCTGATGTTAAATATTGAATGAGACACAGAAAATACATGTCAAAACATCCCACAGGTTCATGTCTGAATCTACAGCCAGCAAACACTTAACAATTACACAATCCCATTTGCATTTGAAGGGGAATTAAAGGGATAGTTCACTTTGAAATTAATTTTTGGTATGTTTTAGCTTACCTCAAGGGCATCCAAGAAACGAAACGAGCGGTTACAAGAGGTAAAAACTATATAAATACTGTTCGTTTTCTCACAGACCGCTCGTTTCGTGTCTTAGGCCATCAATGTGTACTTACATTTACGAACAAAATCCAAACGATCCATTTCATGGCACAGTTCCTCAATGTTTTTTTCTTTTTATTGTACTCCATCCATTGTACTCGCAGATCAAACACAAATGATTTTACTTCCGTCTTTGAGAAAAGTACAAGAATCAGAATGCTAGTATGATGTCATCAATGGAACGGTAGACATGAGAAAAAAATGTCCAAAACAACAAATTTGTTCCTAAAAATGTCTTTATTCTCTTCTTAGTAGTAAAACGGAAGGCATAAAAATATCAAGAAGTCATTATATAAACATGAGTACAGCAGAAAATTAATCAGTGTATTTACTTATGATTATAATAATAACACTGATCATAAAGACTAGAGACTAAAAAGCATTTAAACAGAAGAAATCGCCACACTGCGTCTGTTTCTGTAAGCACAAACACATGATGATCTCCAATGGTGGAATTTTAACCACGGCTTCTTCCAAAGATTCGCAAAATGTATAAAAAGATTTGGATGATGTCCAAATACAGATTGAGGGAAGCGAAGACATATTCCTCGGGACTCAGGGATAATTTCTTGTTCCCCAGAATCAGCTGTGTGTCCACGGCCAAGAACTGGAATATAATCGAGACATTAACGTTACTTCCCAAACTCTTTGGACCTTAATAGTTAGTTATACAGTAGTTTAGTTTGGTTAGTATTTGACATGTAAAAACACCTCTGACCCCTGAGGGTTCATATTTTAATAATTGAACTTAATATTTGCATGTTCACCAGTCCCTCTAGAAAAACGCGATTATGCAATCGCATGATTTAGTGCATAACCAGCCAAAGTTCACTTTTTTTTAAAAAAATACGCCGCAAATATGGCTTGCATGATTGGCTCGCATTTTCGTTGAAAAAGGTCACATATATCTTAGCAAAAAGTTGAAAAATGTCGCGTTTGCTTCACACAAGTGCAGCCGTTTCCCCCTGTTGCCATGGAAACGTTATGAAGTGACATAAATATGCGACGTGAACATCATAGTAAAGCTGTAAAACAGGAGCACACTTAATTTTTTTATATTTTATTCATTCATTTTACAGAAGTGGTTGCATATTCCTTTTGTAAAGCTACAGAACTTGTTTGACTCATCAATGTTTTGTAAATTTTTAAGGTCTTTAAAGAGTAACTAAACACTAAACCAACTTTTTTTTAGTTAATGATCTGTAAGAATGGATCTTTATTAATACCAGTCATTGATTCGAGTAACTTTGACATTTGTTTATAAAGTGTTCTATTAGTGCTGCCCTCTTCAGGTTGAACGGTGGCTACTGCAGTTGAATTTTCCTATTGGATGTTCCGCACTTCGTGACGTACCCAGATTTCAGCTCACCACGCGAGCTACGCCCTTGGCAATATAAAAACCATCTTGTGTCGTCAAAACCACTGTAGGGAGTCAGGAATTGGAATTGTGAGTATTGAAAACGATCAGGATAGAGTGTTTTAGCATCTATTTCGTCCCCTCTATCTCCGCTGTGGTCAGCCCACTTTTTCAGCATTTTCAAATATTGCCAGTGGGTGGAGTCAGGCTCTGACCAGGGGTTTAGTTACCCTTTAAGGTCTGAAATATAACAAGATATATTCAAATTTGCTTGAACTTAAAAATTCCCAGCACTTTCTGTGATGTGATATGCTTGCTTATCATAGGAAGTAATAAGAAATGACTCTTTACTTTAAGGCAGTAGCCTAGTGAGAACAGGGTGTTGGGGAATCACTTCATCAAACCACAGTTTTTTCAAGTTCCTGCAATTTCATTACATAAAATTGCATTAATATCCCGCATTTTCCATCGCATTTTTTAAGAAAACGGGCCGCATAATCAAGGATTTTTGTCCGCAACTATCACAAGTTTTTCTGTAAGGACTGGTTCACAGTTCTGTGATATAATGGTCACAACATCCAGGTAAACAAATCAAATTATTTCATGTTTTATTTTTATTCTACATTTTTATGATTTAATTCATTATTACTAGCTAATGGATGACTTACACAGGTAAAGATCAGCGCACCCAGCGACGCATAGATCAGTTCCAGAATCCTGCTGTACAGGAAGATGCAAAGGATCCCAAAGAACAACAGGACGATGAAGCACACGAACAGCACCCCGTAACAGGAAGTGAAGTCATACTTGGTCTGTGATTAGACAGGAGATATTCATGAAAATCAGCTTACGTAAATGACAGCACTAACACTAGAGACGACTAAAATACAATACTATTTTAGTACATTGTTCTCTACACACGCATGAAAGCAGACTCAGGGTTATTATCGATAACTAAAGGTACTTAAACTGAAATAAAAATAAATCAAATTAAATGTATTTTACTTTAGCTAGATTTCAAAGCAACATTTACATTATTGAGTTTAATTTCAAGTACTAATAAATAAAAATGAATAAAAACGCCATAGGCATATTTTAAAAAAGAAAACAAAATGAGTAAAACGTCAGTAATGTGCTAAATTATGTGTTATTAACAGAAAATATATAAATAAAATTGAATTTAAAAATATGAACAATTTACAATAGTGGCCAAAAGTGATGTCATTTTAATGACCCTGCAAGTTTGATTAAACCATGAAAATATGAGGACAATATTTGATGTATTTGAAATATGATTAAGGTATTTATCTAACAAAATTGTTAGAAAAAATATCAAACTTTTCACGTTTTGGTTGTGTTCATGTCATGTGATTCCCTGCTTGTCATGTGATCCTGCCATGTGTCTTGTCATTGGATAATAATTTTCCTAGGCTGGACATCACTTTCATGACAATCTCTTGTTTCTAGTATTTTTAAAAATCTTGCAATCATTCATAAAACATGGCAATTCTGGATTTGAAACCCTGATCACAATACATGAAAGTGTGCGGTTACTCACCTGTAGAGAGAAGATGATCACCGTGAAGCAAACCACGGTCGTAATGCCGGCAGCCATCACCACGATCTTAGTATCGTAGAAGCTGGATATCACCCCGACCATGTAGGACATCGCCAGTGTCAGGATCGACTGAAGTGCAAGAAATCATTCAGTACGGTGCATGAAAGGACAATTAAAAACGTTTTCTATTTAAATCCGTTTCAATCAAAGGTTCACCAGAGAAACGAGGTTCCACGGATGCTTCCGGCGAAAGTCTCCGCAGCAGAGGATGACCAGGTAGGGCACCAGGAAAACTATATAGCCGACCCAGTACGTCCATGTGTTCTTCATCACAAACAGTTTGACGTGAGGCTCAAAAGTGAAGAGGGCCACGAAGCCACAGGTCACGGCCAGCTGCACACTCAAAACAGCGAACACCTGAGGAATAACACAACGTCAAAATTCATTAACCCCAATGGCTAATCATTATCATATTATTTGGGCACGCCCAAAAATACAATTCATTTAGCAAGAAGTAGTGGCAGAGATTGGGATAAATATGGGAGTAGAGGTGGATTTTTCATTCATTACTATATATTTAGTTAAAATACCAGGAAATGTTTTAGATAAGGATAAATATTAATTAAAAATATTGTTAGCAAGCAGTAGGAAAGCAATAACCTGTAAATGGTTGCAGGTTGACCCTACAACTAAGGATCAATGGCTAGGGATTAGGGCTGTCAAACGATTAATCGTGATTAATATAATCCAAAATAAAAGTTTGTGTTTACATTATATATGTGGGTGCATTGTGTATTATTGATATAATTATCAATATATTAATATAATATAATTATTTTGTATATATATATACATAAATACACACACATTTATATTTAAGAAAAAAAATATTATTTATATATAAAATATTTATATTTATATATAATATAAATTATATATAAATCTACATACAGTATATACATGAAAATATTTCTTAAATATATACAAGCATGTGTGTGTATTTATATATATATATATATATATATATATATATAATAATTATACACATTTCACCCACACATAATTTGGAAAAAGAAACTTTTATTTTGGATGCGATTAATCGCGATTAATCGTTTGACAGCCCTACTAGGGATTATAAATGAAATATACAGTATGGAGTGGCCTACTCAAAGTTGACAAATGTAACAAGTTTTGGAAAAAAATGGATTATGTACGTAAACCATTGAGGAAAGTGTGATTTTGTATATGAAGAGTTCAGATGCAAAAGCCTCTAAATGCCATTTGAAATTTTCTTCTTTAATGATGATTTTTATCAAACTTGTATATTTAAGTTCAGTAATTTCACTTAAATGGCAATGATAATTACCTATTAATTGTTATTTAAGTGAAATTACTGAACTTAAATATACAATTTTGATAAAAATTATCATTAAAGAAGAAAATTTCAAATGGCATTTAGAGGCTTTTGCATCTGAACTCTTCATATCAAGATGTTGGAATTATTTTGTGATACTGTCTGATATTGTAGCATCCATGATAACTTTGTGTTCTTCGTTCCAATAAAAGAAAAAAAATAATTGTTGATTTTTAACGGGTCTCCTTGCACAGTTACTATAGTTAACTAAAACTAAAACGTCATTACTTGAATAAAAAATAATATATATAAATATTAGTGTTGTTAAATCAATTAATCGCGATTAATCGCATCTACCATCTAATCGCATCTAACATAAGTTTGTAAATATTTATTTAATAAATATACCCGGTGTATGATGAAGGATGTAAGAGTAGCGTAAGCTTAGGTGAGAGTAAACGCTTCTCAGGGTTCAAACAAACAGGGCTGGGCAACAAACGTAAGCTTCTCTTTAAAAGTTCTCGTTTTAGACTTAATAATATTAAGTCTAATTCTCGAGCGGTGTTTTAAGCCTTGCGTCATGTCAGAGGTCACTCTTTTCCGTTCCCGGAAGCCAGTGATTATATTTTATAAAGTTATGGATATTTTTCTTAAAAAAGGCATGGCTTTGCTTCAGAAGGCCGTTATTAACCCTCTGAAGTCGTGTGGATTACTTTTTTGATGGCTTCAAAATCAAACGTACCATTCACTCCCATTATAAAGCTTGGAAGAGCCAGGATATAAGTCCGATTGTGTAGTCATATACACCAAGGATGGCATGAGTAAATTATGGGATACTTTTTGGGTAAACTAACCCTTTAATAACCATAAGACATGATGCTGTCTACAGTATGCTTTCCATTGAACTTGAATCTTGTTTTGAGTGTGTTGAATCTTTTTATGGGCGCTGTCATGAAGGATTGCTCCGTATCAGTGTTTACCTTTCGAATGAACATCCTTCTGATGATTTTATTATCGAGTCCAAAGCTTTCAAACTGGTCCTTTTCATAGTCTGGAGATGGCCCGTTTTGCACTGGATCACCCATTGCCGCTTCTTTCACAAAACAAAAGTTTATTAATGTAGTAGTACTCCCTTTAGTGATAAATGAGAGTGAGAGAGTAATACTAAAGTAATAAATTATAAGAAATAAGAGATTTACAAATACTTCAATATTTTCGAGACCCAAATATGGTGGGTGGTCACATTAACAAAGAGGATCTATTAAAAATTCCCTTATGTGAGGTTGAATCTCTTACCATACGGAAGTGGTTGTTCGTACGGTCCAGTACTGTAAGGACCTGTGGCGTAAGGTCCTACTTGAGGATACGGTTGCTGTGGATATCCAGACCCTCCCTGTCCGTACATGGGATTCCCAAAAGCAGTTGGTGGTGCATATGGGGGTCCAGCAAATCCAGTAACAGGTACTCCAGGACTCACTCCTACTTGAGGAACACTGGCATCATAAGAAGGGGGAGGCATCATGAAGCCTGGCGGGGCAGGCTGATCCATGGTGGTGACATGTGGGGGGTTGTCAAAGCGAGTGTATCCATTGTTTTGTGCCATGACTGGATCTCAGTACTGTAAAATAAACACACACACATATATATATATATATAAACAAAATACAATACAAATATAATACATATATAATTTATATAAAAATAATGTTGAGTAATTTTCCCAGACTGACTATCAACACTCAAGTGTTCACTGAATGAAAATCTTGCAGTATCTAGAAAATAATTCGAATAAAAACGACAAAAAACATTTACTATAACAAATGTACATTTACTTTTAATGACTTAATCATGTCTATGCCTTACCAGGCCTCAAAATCGCAATTTACTTCCAAAAAAGTGGTGTAAAAGTAAAACTATAAAAAATATCCGGTAAGACGGGCGTCGAGAAAAATTAATAATATTCAATGTGAATATACAAATGGTTACAGTAACAAAATAACAATGTAAGAGAACAAAAGAGACGAATCAGTGTAATATTGCGCAACATGACACACTTTCGTTTTCACTTCTTTGATGAAGAGAGTATATAAACTTAACTTACATGAAGTAGAGTTGGGTTTTCGAACTTAATTAACACACCTTATCGACTAAAACAGAAGATTCGTCATTAAAAGTCAGTTTTCCTTGATAAACACGAACAGACCTCGACTCTCGTGAACGTCGTGAACGCGCTTCCCTTTAGAGAAGTGTCCAGTGCAGCGCGCCGCCTAGCGGGACACAGCTGACGCTGCATCGGTGTGCACATTGTATTTTATATTTTAATATTATGCATGGGTATGTCTATTTCTTATCATCTAAGTGATTTTAAAACAAAAAACTCTAGCTAAAATAAATAATGTTAATTATTAAGGGTAAAGGATGTTGCACTGATAGTAACTTGATATCGCATCCAGCAGGTGTCAGTGTTAACCACATGTTGCTTCATATTTTTTAGTTTTTTTAAAATCTGAATTTACGTAAGAGGGTATGTCTACAGATTTCTGCCTTATGAGTCTAAAGAGACTTTTTACAGCAGAAAATAACTTTAATTATTTAATTAAATTACTAATAATTATAACAAGAGTTCAAAAATAAGTACACAGAAAATAAGTGAGACAAGATACTTTTTAATAAATCATCCGAATTGTTTTTATACACATTTTATCAAATGTCACTCACTCGCTGTGATACTGCAATATTTAGCAAATGCATTTTTATCAACAGAGCGCAGTGTGTAAATAATGACCTACAGGATGACTGGAAAGCAAACTTTGTTGCAAGCGGACTGGTGTTGTTAGATATGGCCTTTTAATATAAAAAATACTTGGACATCAATTGTATTTGATTGCAATTATTTCCTTTCGCCAAATTCCACAGTCCCTTTACAAATATACACAAAGGCAACAACCAATCCAATGGCATTCCCTTCCATTTATTAACCATAATAAGGCACATAGTGTGATGATCAGTAGGCCCACTGACATTGAAACATACAGTGTACAGTCTTTCAGTAGTGCCCATAGCTTTTATTTTTGAATATTTAGTTCTAAATATAAAATTGACCTTTTCTATAGCCCCAACAGATGTGCAAGTACAACTAAACATTTCCTATCAGTTACTATGAGATGTAAGGCACAGAGTAGCTGAACACTGTCTGCAGACACAGTCTGTCCTTTAAGGCACTTTGTCTTGTTTCCTAACCCAAATACATGATAATCATTTCAACAGTCATGTATGCAGGCTCATGAGGTTATCAGAGGTCATGCCCGTGAGATGCCAAGGTAGCTGTGAGTTTAGGAAAATAATCAGGCATCCACCAACATATATAGAGATGAGACACAAATAATGGCTGTGTGATGCATTAATGGCATAATTCACCTAAACGCATACATTCTGTCATGATTTACTCACCCTCATGTTGGTCAGAATTTAGTTCTGTGGGAAATAAAAGCAGGGATTTTGAAGATTTGATGTTTATGTAGTGTATCATTTCTGAATATGATGGTTTTATGGTGCTTTTTGGCCACTTTGGAGTGTAAATAGCCAAGTCTCATTTCATAAGTACATAAGTTAACATGAACTAACAATGAAAAATACTGTTATATTAACATCTAATGTTAATTCCAACATCTACTAATATATTTTTAGCATTAGTTAATACACAATGTGAACAACACTCAAATAAACAAATATGAATTAATTGCTCATTGTTAGTTCATTTTAGAAAATGCATTAACTAATGAGACCTTATTGTAAAGAGCTATTCATTTTGTATACGTTTTTTTAGTGACATGAGGGTGAGAATATTCCTTAAATACTTGTACATAAAGAAACTAGATTCGAGTTAATGAACAGCATCATGTTTGACAAGCTACTTCTTCTCCGTAATAAATATTAAATACTACAAATAAAATGACGAGAACATAATAATCACAAAAAACGGAACAATAAAAAAAGTTTCTTTGGCTGACGGACACGGTAAAAAGTGGCACAGTCACGAACGGTCAAAGGACCGGGTTTCCTCCGGGTGTCACTGCATGCGGTCCGTCTGGAGCGGCTGGGGCTGGTACTGAGCGAAGGCTGCCGCCGTGGCCCCGGGCGCGGGAGACGCGAGAGGCTGCTGGACGTACCCGTAGCCGGCCGTGGAGACGTAGCCCGCGGCGGCGGGCGAGGCAGCGTACGGGTACTGGTCGTAAGCGGCGGCGGCGGTGGCAGCAGCGGCGGCGGAGTACTGCGCGTACGCGGCGCCGGTGTAATCCAGGTACGGAGAGGCTGCGGCCGCCGCTGACGCCGCCGACTGCTGGACGTGCGGGATCACCACGCTCGGCTGCATGAACGCCTGCGGGTACACATAGTGAGCAGGAATCCTGAGGGACACAGAGATGCTGGGATTAAACTGGGAACCAGAAAAGCTGCACTTCATCAGAGAAAACGCACAGTGCACTAAAGGGTTATTCAAAGAAATAGGATTGCCACAATAGTAGTAGAGCATGCTGGGAAGACTCAATGATCAGCTGTCAGTCATTCTATCATTTCACTTTAGAAGATGCAATGAACATTTTCAAGTATTTTACTTGTTTTGTAGCCTACTGTAATGTTAAAAATACCAATGGGCCTCGTTAATGAAGTACAAGCGTGCAAATCATTTTCACATTCAATTTACTGCAAGAACTGACCTAAGATGGTAATTTCTACTTTCTATGTTATAAGAAGTTCGTAATAAATTATAGTCTTCATTTATTGTTTTATATATTATTTTTAATACCAGTCTTAGAACATGAAAATGTGTCATTCATTAAATATTATATTTTTATAATCAAAGACTAAAGTAAACCATTTCAAAATTTTAATGTGAAAATGTTTTATATTTAACGTGTCATTACGATAATTTGCATCTAAATGATCATACATTGTAAATCGACTCAACGCCAGCGATGTTATGCCCTAAATATTACATGATTAACTAAATGTATTTTTCCATGTACTTTTCTGTAAAGCTGCTTTGAAACAATATGTATTGTGAAAAGCGCTATACAAATAAACTTGAATTGACTTAAAAAAAGTAAGTAACCTGGTTGCCTTAAAATTTTAAGTTGAATGAACTGGAAAAATTGAGTTAATACAATGAAGGAGATTGATTTAATCAGAAACTCAAAATAGTAAGTTATCTCAACACAAATCAATTATTTAAGTTGATTTGACAAAAGAAAAAATGTTGTGATAACAAATCTTAAAAAATATTTTTTTACAGTGTATAAATTAAGTTTTCTTCATATGTCAGATCAAATACGACATATAAAGAAAACTTAAATCAGTATAAAACAGTATTTTGATTTGATCTATCCTGTTTGCATAGGTAAAATTAAGCAAAAAGTGTGAAAATATTATCGAACTGCATTTAAAATACAAGCTATGAAATTATTTGTCTTAATATAAAAGACAAATTGTCCATTTCCACCAAAGAATGAAGGATGATTTGAGAGTAGTGGCCGGCCTAGGGAAATAGACATCTTCACCCTTTTAGCAAATATTACTTAAAATGTGTTTTTAAAGATTTTGTAATAATATTGTGAAATTGTGCTTTATTTGTGATATGATAACACAATAAAACAAGCCAAACTGTGCAGGCATCATTTTTGCCAGGGCTGAAATTATGAACACAAGGGAGTACCAATGAATTATTAATAACTGATTATTTTTTGGGGTTTTGCATAGTAAAATAAAACCTGTAGCTGTAGTTTGCCCTTTTTTGTCAAATAATCTTGTCTGATAAACACCTCAATCAAGTGTTTTGCTCTTCTCTCATATGCAAAATATAATAATAAAAACAAAAACAAATGTTCCTCATATTTTGATGGTTTAATATTTAACCAAATATCCCCTCTGGACATCACTTTTGGCAACTAGGCCAAACATGGCCATAGATTTAGATTTATGCCTGTTTTACACACACATTCGTTCTGCTTGTAATTCGTGCATGAGGCTTAATTGGTGAATCACAAAATGAATGTCATTAGAGTCACTACCAAGAGTCTAGCTGACCATTTTAGCTCTTAATGAGGATTCAAATGAATGCTCTTGTATTAATTATCATGGCAAATCTATTTCATTTGCAAACTCAGCATTCAATCAGGAGTCCACGGCCTCATATTGCCTCTCAAATAAAATGCCCGGGTAAAAGTGACCATGGATATCAAAGCATATCGATCAATATCACAGCAGGAAAAAAAAAAGAAAAAATAGAGCGACACCAATTCTGCAATCATAAACAGGGTCAATGTTACTATCAAACCAAACAATATTTAAGAGAAAGAAGAGAAATCCAGTTAACTCACACACGCAAAAAAGATAAAAACACACTGGCGTGCGTTCACTGCACACAAACACAACGCTGCTAAACGCACTGAGAAACACCAGATCTACTTCTGAAAATAAGGGATAGTTCACCCATAAACCCTGGCATCAATCATCTCCCTCAAGCTATTCCTGTTTCTTTCTTCTGCAGAACACAAAACAAGATACTTTGAAGAATGTGTGTAACCAGACAGTTGACTTTATTGTATTTCTATGGAAGTCAATGGGATCCATTAACTCTTTGGTTACTCATATTCTCCAAAATATCTTCTTTTGTTTTGAGCAGAAGAACTAAACTCATCCAGGTTTAAAACAACTCGGATATATATATATATATATATATATATATATATATATATATATATATATTAGGGCTGTGCAAAAGTTAATTGCGATTAATCGCATCCAAAATATAAGTCTGTTTTACATAATATATTTGAGTGTGCTGTATATAATTATTTTGTATATATAAATACCTATGCATGCATGTATATATTTTTAGAATTATTTGCGCTTAAATTTTGTATATATATATAAATAAATAATCTATATTATATAAATATAAATATTTTATATAGGAATAACACATTTTCTTAAACGTATACATGCATGTGTGTGTATTTATATATACAAAATAATTATATACAGCACACACAAATATACTATGTAAACACAGACTTTTATTTTGGATGCGATTAATCGCAATTAACTTTTGCACAGCCCTAATATATATATATATATATATATATAGATAGATAGATATATATAGATATGCACTGCATCGGCGATTTGAAATGGCAAATAGTATACAGTTAAAAAACACATTTCACCCCAATAAAAAAAGAAAAACAAAAAGTAAAAAAAAACCCAGCATATTTTACATAAAGAAAATGTTTTGTTTTACAAAAGTGACATTATTTTCAACATAATTATGCATTAATGCATCTTTCTTAATGATTCACGTTACTGTAATACTACACAATGTATTTTACTGTTTTATACGTTTTTTCTTCATTTAAATCATTATAAATTAAAGGCAGCACAGAAAATACTAAGGAAGCTTGTTTCCACAAGGAAATTGAAAATAAAAAAAAAAGAAAAGAAAATTGTTATTGTGACTTTTATGTCATAATTCGAACTTTTACTAAGAATTGCAAGTTTTATAAATCTCAGGTCGGACTTTATAACTCGTAATTACGAGTTTAGATCTCACAATTCTGAGAAAAAGTCAGAATTGTGACAGTCACAATTACCATTTTAATCGTTTTATTCAATGATGACGGAATTTATTTTGTTAATTTATTAATTTATTTTCTCACAATTCCAAAATTCGGACTTTTCACAGTCACAATTACCTTTTTATTTTTTTTTACGGTGGAAACAAGCTTCCATAAAACACTACAATGTTTTTTTTGAAAATGACAAACAAGTAAATATTTGTTTTGATAAACTAAAAACAAATAATGTCACAATGCAAAAACTATGTAAATAAATAAATAAATAAATAAGCTCAAAAGTTGATTCTTGTGCACAGCTGTCATTAAACAGGACACACTTAGTTTCAGGACAGTGGCCAGTGCTTTTTTTAGCCAATCAGAAACATTCTTCATCTGTGAATCATTTTCCACATACGAAATACAAATCAGCATTAAGTCTGGTAAACACATTGCTAATCTAAATGGTTAAATTGCTTAATTTACCTTTATTTGACAGTGTAAAGATGCTAGAAGTCATAAATTCTAAAAGTGGAAGGGCTTCATTTCTGACTCTGAGCCAGATAAATTGCAAAAATAATTCACCTTTAAGACCAGTCCATGTTGCCGGGCAGATTTTATTTGTATTTTTCCATGGCTAAAATAAGTCCTAACCAGCAAGCATGCAAAAACAACAGGTGTTCATGTTAAATCTGGCCATTGATGAGTCTCTAACACACCATTCCTTACTGTCAGTCTGCTGGAGTGACGGGACAGGCTGTGGCGTGGCTATTTTCTGCTGCCCTTGCCATCATAAAACGAGAGCATGAGCAACGCTATCAGCAACACATGGCCCAACACTTTAACCCAGCCCTGAACCCTTCATTACCAACACACACGCATTACTGCACACTATAACGTGTGTAAAGGCAAAACGGCCCATTAGTTTCTGTTACGACTGGCCGCATTTTAAACGTTTTTTCGATGTACTTAGTTATACTGATAGCTACTCATTTTACTACATGATTTGCATGTAGTGTAACATTTTACAATGAGGTCAGGTCACTTTAGATGAACTAACAATGAGTAATACATTTGTTACAGTTTTTATTAATCTTGGTTGACATTAGTTAATCAAAATACAACTGTTCATTGTTAGTTCATGTCAGCTCAGCTCCATTCAATTATATTAACAGATACTTTATTGATTTTCATAAAGTAAAATGTTGGAATTAACCAATGAATGCTTTAGAAGTATTTTTATTGTTATTTCACGTTAACTAATGTAGCAAACTCATTTTAACAAATGGAACCTTATTGTAAATCGATCCCGCACATAGTATATAACCATTTTCCTGTTAATGAACTGAATGATTCGTATATATGCAGAAATTCAATTAGGTGAGATTTAATTCAACATACACTCTAAAAATTCTGGGTTGTTTTAACACAACTTTGGGTCAAATATGGACAAACCCAAACATTGGGTTAAAAATGTCATTAAAAAATGTAACCCAATGGCTGGGTTTGTCCATATATTTTACATATTAGAGTGTATAATTGAAGAGTTCAGATGCAAAAGCCTCTATTTGAAATTTTCTTCTAGAATGATCATTTTTATCAAGCTTGTATATTTAAGTTATTCAAGTGAAATTACTGAACTTAAAAATACAAGTTTGATAAAAATCATCATTGAAGAAGAAAAATTCAAATGGCATTTAGAGGCTTTTGCATCTGAACTCTCCAATTATAAATGTGGTGTAAAACTCGACCCAAATCCGAGCACGTCTTTGTTAAAAATACCCCTGTTACTAAGCAGAGCCGGCAACTTTCTTACTACCAGGGATAGGGCTAATTTAAGGTACTTTGTAAATCACAGAAACAGAGGGGCTGATCTCTCGGGTACACGGATCGCGTGTCTCTGAACACCTGTTGTCTCGTGGCCGCTCTGAATGCCGTTGTGTTCCAAACTAAAGTTCAGCTGTTGTCTTTGGTTCAGTCCTCTGAGGGATATATGTTCTCCTTGATCGGTATACGAGTTGACTGAATCTTCCTAGATTAGAAGGACAGAAGTAACTGTGTACTGGATTGGTCAATAGTAGTACAATACAGTTGATTATTGTGGTTTCTTAGGCCCAAAATATTCCTTACACAAGTACATCAACACACGTAACTACGCAAACTCTACATGTTATTGCATAACAGATGTCTTGCATTCTAAGGATTAAGCTTTAATAATAATAGCATTTTATGTATAGATTGCCTCAAGAGAAAAAAATGACAAAAAGCATGTTTGTTGCAGCATCCTGAATATGGTTTAATAATGGTTTAAAGGGATAGTTCACTTTTAAATTAATTTTTTATATGTTTTAGCTTATCTCAAGGGCATCCAAGATGTAGGTCTCTTTGTTTCCACAGTATTTTTAAATTTCGATATTTTTAGGTCAAACCGTTCTTGTCTCTCAGTCATATAATGGAGGTCTATGGTCACCACCTCAAAGAGCATGCATAGAGAAGTCCAAATTAAACATGATTTAATGACTCGTAAATGTAAGTACACACTGATGGCCTAAGACACGAAACGAGTGGTTTGTGTGAGAAAACGAACAGTATTTATATCGTTTTTACCTCTTGTAATCGGTCACGTCCAAGTACTCTGAGGGCACGGGCGCTTCGGTCTGCGTAAGCGCCGGAAATCAAGCGCATAATCATGTTTAATCTGGACTTCTCTGTGCATGCTCTTTGAGGTGGTGACCATAGACCTCCATTGTATGACTGACAGACAAGAACGGTTTGACCTAAAAATATCAAAATTGAAAATACTGCGGAAACAAAGACACCTACATTTTGGATGCCCTTGAGGTAAGCTAAAACATATCAAAAGTTAATTTCAAAGTGAACTATCCCTTTAAACCAAGTACTGATGTACTGAAAGTACTGATGTTTGATGTTACCACGATAATTTAATTTTTTAAGGCACTATCGCATACATCCATTGCAGATAAGGCAATTCCACAGCGCATAGCGACAAGCAAAGGAGTGAAAGAAATGTCAATTAGAAATAAAGTAGTGGCCAAAAGTGATGTCCAAAAGGGAGATTTGTTTTTAATAACCCTACAAGTTTGATTAAACTATCAAAATATGAAGAAAATATTTGATATTTTTTAAATATCTTAAATATGAGGGAAGAACAAAACACTCGATTAAGGTACAAAAAGCTCACAGGAAAAAGCAAACATTGACTACAACATAATCAGTTATTAATATTTCGTTGGTTCTCTCTTGTTTTTGCATACGTTTCTTTGTATGGCAGCCTGGCCTAAAATGATGTCGGCACAATTTCATTGTGTTATCACAAATAAAATTATTCACTCCAAGCACAACTAATATGATTACAATATATTTAATACTATATAAAGAAAGTGTGAAGATGTCGACTTTCCTAGACCGGACATCACTTTTGGCCACTACCATATACTTGCAACACTAGAAATCATTGATGATATTTGTTTTTGTTGTGTATTCTATGCTTATTAGAATATCTAGATTTGAACTCTGTTAAACTCAATTGAATCTCCAGTTAACCACAATTTGAAAGAAACAGAATTGGCGCTAATTCTTAATATTATTTTTCCACAAAGAGGTTTAGGGAAAAGTGAATGTAAGACAGTCAGGGTAAAAGACAAACGACTCATTAGTAAAATAAAAGAACGGAGGCACATGAGATACACTGCAACATGCAAGCCATGAGTTGTTTTGAGGGTGAGCCAGTCAAGAAAGACAAACTTTGACCCCTTCAACAACAGAACACTGAAACGTCTGTTCAAGTGAATCAAAATCAGTAAGAACAAGCTGTGCACAATCATCAAGAAAACGGAAAAAGACGTTCCCAGCACCCCAAGACAAAGAAACCACCGTCTCCCCGAATCCCCACGTCCTACTATACACTCATTTCTATTAAAAGCACACGGTTTAGCTATGAAAACCACTTCAGACAGGTCCAAACGCACACAAAAGCTACTCTCCAAAAAACAACAACAACAACGTCCATGCAAGCTAATCACCATTTGAGAGTGTACGTGTTTGAGTCTACTGGTAGAGCTTATGAATTCTGACTTTGTTCAGCTCGTTCACCTCTTAGGTTATGTTAACCGAAAGAGAGCCTGTCAGATCAGAGAGAGACACATTACATTGAGTCACGCTGGAAAGAGGAAGTGACAGACGTAGACTTTTCAGGAGTTGACAACAGTGCATATAAAACCACACAACAACCACAAAGATAAAAAAGCACACGCACACACCTCATAACCTGGCGGAAAGGGGGAGGATACAGTAATGGCGAATGCTCATCCTCACTATCTCTATGACACAAGGAGAACACAAAAATCAACATAATTATACTTTACAGAATATTGCAACATGTAGGAATATGATATTGTTGATCATTACACATTTATCTTTAAAGGTGACGTGTGTAATGTTCGAGTATCACCGAATGGAACTGCAAAAATATTTTCCAGACATCTATAAATAATGCTAATGGGTCCATGTTGCTACCTAGCAAACACAAATATATACTAAGAATGTTTTGCTAAGTCATGAATGTTCCCTGGACTTTCACAATGTCCAGTTTTGTTCTTGGTTATTTGAATTTTAAGGGAACATTCCATTTTAGAATCTTTCAAACATAAACGTTACTTTTGTATCAAGTAGATGAAAAATGCTAGACCAACTAAAAAGATTTCGAACAAAAATTCTCTATGAACAATGTATATAATAGATAACAGTTTTGTACTAATGTTCTGAGACCAGGTAACTCTGAACAAATCGTTACTTGGAAGAATAACTTTCTGATTGTTCATAACCATAACTATGAACTTTCAGAATGTTGGTCAAACGCCAAAGTTCTGAGAACGTTCCCTTTAAGCTGGGTGTGTCGACTCGTGACCCTCAAACAAACATAACTATTTACAAAGAGTGACTCTTAAAGGGTTAGTTCACCCAAAAATTAAGAACTAAGATATTTTAGATTTAGTCCTAGATCTTTCTGTTCCTCCATTGTAAAAGTATGTACGGTATACTGTCCTTATTCATAAAGGAAATACAGACATCATCAAAGTAGTCCATGTGACATCAGTGGGTTAGTTAGAGTGTTTTGAAGCATCGAAAATACATTTTGGTCCAAAAATAACAAAACTACGACTTTATTCAGCAATGCATTGTCTTCCGGTTCTGTTGTGGATCCGCGTTCAGTGACGAGGCTGACATGTGTCTGGTGCGGCTGTGCTTCGGCTACAGTCTGATGGAGACGCGCGCTGTACAAAACAATCTTCGCAAACATGTCTAAAGATTTCCACAGAGGAAGACTTGCATTTTTTTTTGCCCAGCCATATTTATTTGAACCCGAATACACATCAGCTGCGTCACTGAATGTGGATCCACAACAGAACCGGAAGACAATACAATGCTGAATAAAGTCGTAGTTTTTGTTATTTTTGGACCAAAATGTATTTTCGATGCGTCAAAACACTCTAACTACCCCACTGATGTCACATGGACTACTTTGATGATGTCTTTATTTCCTTTCTGGACAAGGACAGTATACCGTACATACATTTCCAATGGAGGGACAGAAAGCTCTCAGCGTAAATCTAAAATATCTGTATAAATAAACTGTTTTCTGAAGATGAACGGAGGTCTTACAGGCTTGGGACAATGAGAGCGAGTCATTAATGACATCATTTTCAGTTTTGGGTGAACTAACCCTTTAAAGTGTGATACAAGAAATCACTTAAAAGAATTTAAAAAAAAATTAAAATCACACGCATCACCTTTAAAGAAAGTCAATGGTACAAATTTGTCTAAGATGACAAAATGCTGCTTTTCCCATATCATATTTTTACACAAGAGAATGTAGAGAACGCCTAAAACTAATCAAACTACACACACAAAAAATAGTCTTCAATAGTCTTGTCACACTTACCCATAAGGCCGTTGGATAAATGTGGGGTGTATCTGAGGGACACCAAATGAAAATCCTGTAGAGAAAGACAACCTTATTGCACTTCATTTTATATTTACATTATACAAGAAAACCACATACAATGACTAAGATAGGCTTTATTCTACAAGGGACATTCATATTAATTTGATTTCAAAATTTTTATCATATCTATCGAGTCACATTTTGTATTTTTCTTTATCACATTTAACAAATAATTCTGTGACAATTATATAAGCATAACTGTATTCACTATGTAACCTCAGATGATTTTTCTTCTTTAGAAACCACACACAGTGTGATGCTCTGTGCCATGCAGCTTGTCTTTATTGCATGGTTTCTGATACTCTGCATTAGTCCGCCATCAGCGTGAAGTTTCTGGTCAGCGGCGCGTGCCCGGGCCCCCTTACCTGGCTGCATGATCCGTGGTTTGGCCCCAAGGTACGCCAGGTTAACGTTGGCTTTTCTACCGTCTATGATGGGGTTTGGGTCCTTACAGGCTCTTTCTGCAGAAGCTCGATCAGCCATCGTCACCTTCACACACACACATGAAAAGAGGAACACACAGATACATGCGGCGTTTTCAATGATGTTCAATGTGTATGGAATGTGTTGGGTGTTTAATATGGGAAGTGATGGCAAGCAATGTTTGTCAAGTTACTCTATATTAAAAAAAATAACAATGAATTACTAAGCTAATAATTACATCTTAAACAGTGTAATTAAAATTACTGTACTCTCTAAAAAGTGCTGCATTACTATTCACTTTCTAAATCCCATTTCAACCTTGACCAGTTGAACAATACAAGGACAGACATGAAATTGCTTTTATAAATAACATAAATTGTTCTTGAGTATTTAAAGGGAGATTGTTACATTAAAAACACATTTTTTTCCATTACATTTTGATATTAAATCCGCTATTGTCTATCTACACAGTATAAAGCAGTTAAATGAGAAGTAGCTTAACTGTAAATAAATTACAGAAACATTAATAGGTAATTTACTTTTTCAAATGAAAAGTAATTAAATTACAGTAATTAACTTAGTAATGAATTACACCAAACACTTGACTGCAAGTCAATCTAGACTGATAGAAAGACAGACAGACAACTTACAAAACCATAGCCTCTGGATTTTCCAGTTTGTCTGTCAGTAATGACCACAGCTTCCTCGATTTCTCCAAACACTTCAAAGTATTTTCTGAGGCTGGAGTCGGTGGTGTGATACGGAAGACCTCCGACGAAGATCTTGGTGTATGTGGTGTCCTTCTGAGAGCTGTGCATCCTCACGACGGGGCGCGCGCAGTTAGGCGAATCAAACAAACAGTGCAAAAGTTTCACTACGACTGGTTAAATAAACAACAACTCGTATTCTTGGAAGGTATCAGTAACAGAGGTATGTGACAGCGCAAATTATTTGATACGAGGTAGAATAAACCACAGCAAACAAATGCGTCTGTCAGGAGAAGGAACTTAACTACATGCCATATGGTTTTGGTGGCTCTCACTCACACGCGGACAGACTCCGCCCATTCACAATTTCACCCCGCCCACGATCAATATTAGCCACGCCCTCCTGTTCCCTGACTGAGGTGACCACATTTATTGCTAACTCACTTTCATGTGACTAATCATTTTGTAGTTTCAATTTCAGAATATTTTTAGTGCCTGTTGCCAGTCCAAATGATCTTATTTTAACTGCAGCAATGATGTGATGCTTTGTCCCTCTATAATAATGATTTGAAGGAAGGGTTTACCAACCAACAAACAAATTGTTAGCATATGTGCTCTGTGCTAAAATATTAGAGGTAACTTTGTAGTTATTAGGATGTAGGCCATGGGTTTAATTCCCCAAATATAGCGTGAGCTCCTTTAGATAAGAGCATCCGGCAAATGCATAAAAGTCCTTCACAGTATTAAGAGATTCTATTGCAGATGTTCCCTGCTTCAATCTGACACAGTGACCTAGTGACCCAGGGACTTTACATGATAATGCAGGTCAAAGTTCAGACTCAGAGTTACTCAACCTAATTCTTGTGAAGACTCAGAAGACAAGAGTTAGTACAACAATCTTGCCGAAATGCACACCTTGGTAGCCATTTTCTGTAACCAACTTCAAAAAATTATTAATTCATTCATATATATATACATATATATATATATATATATATATATATATATATATATATTGTGTGAAAAAAAATGAATTCTAAACCTGAATTCTGGTTAAAATTACTGTTTTTTTCTTTTTTTTTTCTCTTTCTCAAACTACATTTTTGTTGAAGATTAAAGGTGTAAAAAAATACAAGATAATAAGTGTCAGGGATGAGATTTTAGATTTTTTTTAAATCTCACAAAATACAGCAACAAAATTGGTTGCTGTATTTTGCTATAAAATGTATTTAAATGAACAGTTCGGATGAGCAAACCTTTCAAATCAAATAGAAAACAACCAATAATACGTCATGCAAAGGAAGAACACACAAAAAAACAGCATTTGTAAACGTTCTGTAATCTACAACATTTTTTGTACCAGCATCTGCAGAGATACAATATAAATACAATTCTGTACATTTTATAATATTGTAAATACTATGTTCATACATTTTATGTACAGCTCCTTGTCAAGGAGAGCAGCTTTGTTTTCTTTTAAGTAAGGTCTTGGGTTTTTATTTAACCGTCTCCAATGACAGCAATAGTATTCACTTCTTATGAGATCCACAGTTCTTTAGGTAAAACAGAGCAATAATAACAGTACTGGTCATGGCACTAAACATACAAGCATTATTCAGGCTGTGTCCCATTCCCCGTCTCCCATTTATACCTATAAAAAAACATTAATATTGACTTTAGTATCACAAACTAATAAAATCTTTCTTGACAGTCAAACACACATGGATTTAAATGCTCGAAAGCTTCATTATTAGGCGGGTAAACCTAGAAGTCGATTATCTAAAAAGTCCCCGTTCATGTGGGGCTTGTGTCAGTACTTTAGGGCATTTCTGGTCTATAGCCGATACAAAGCAGATAAGATTATCGCCATTTTGCAATAATACCGGCAAGGGTCTGATAAAGAAAACAAGGTGCTCTCCGCATCAGGTGACAACAAAAGTTAGTCACTTCTGTCAACCTCCTGAGAAGCGTCAAATCAGTATCTGAGAATGCGTAAAAATTCGTGCATTATGTAACTTAATGTGCATCCAGGATAAGTTACTCCAGTGCAAGCGTTCGGACAGCTTTGTTAATAGAAATATTGGCAGTCCCTCAACAGTTACAGTACTCAACAAGCCAATTACGCAACAGAGTACGAGCAACAGGCTTGGCGTCCGTTCAAAATACCATTAAACTAAAAAACATCAACCAAATTTTTGAATATCCGATGGGCATGTGGTCTTCTATCCATAAAAAATGGCACTTAGCATATTAGCATAAATCGGTCGAACAAATACAAGCATAAAACACGTTGCCAAAGTAAGTTTGCACAGCAGATTTGAAAGGCTATGTCTTTGGTAATACCTGATATAATAACACAAACAAAAATGTTCATAAACAGTAGTACATTCTTACCTAGAACAGACATCCAAATCTCAAACTCACTCAAAGTATATTTTTTTTGTTAGGCATTGTTTGATTAATACACTTAGTCATATAAGAAGTGGTGAAGAATTAATGAAGATGGAAACTAGTATTTCAGCTATATCAAAGCTAACATGATATATAAAACGTGTTTGTGCAACTGTGCAACTCTCGACATTCAAAGATGATACTGAAATAAGCCTATAACTTCAGCACAACACACACAGGTAGTGTTTATTGCCACGGAATAAGAGGAATCAATAAATCTCTGATGAAGGATGGATTCTGTTAGCACTCGGTTTGTCCAGGCGGTTGCTGGTGCTGGTGTCGAAGAGATCGTCTACCAACTATTGGGTCAATGTCCTGCCCCTACTGGAGCACAGATTGAGGTTCGGTGTCTATGGACGGAGGCCCTCGAGTCAAACAGGATGGCTTCACGAAGACGCCATGACCTGTGGCACACCGGAAATACACCCTTCCCTGGACCGTACCATTGTGCTTGCCTTTGGAAGGATGAGAAAGGTCTAAGGTTAAAAGGATTTTGAGTTGAGATTCAAATCAAGGTTACAAGGATCTTGGCTTGAGAGCAGGGGCGTAGGAGCAATTCTGAACCTGGGGGGGACAGTAAATGCTAGGGGGGTCCGGGGGATACCAACCAAGTCTTGGTTATTTAATTTTGGTTTAGTCTTATTTTCCTTACCTTGTCATTCAAGGCCAGGGCACTTTTTGTACATTTCTGGAACTTTTGCCCGCTTCCACATCCCGTGCAACTACGGATCTCCCAGGAACATATTGATGCGTACATTTATCCGTGTCACCTAGATGCGCATGCGCGAGCGGTGCGCGATCATGGTCGACTGACGACATAAGCAGCTGAAGAATACGGCCGTTGAAGAATACGAATGGCGCCGCCGGTGTACACTCATAATGTGTTCGAATTTTAAAGATGTGGTGCTGAGCTTCTCGTTTGGTGTGCGACGCCCTTATAGACTCTCCGCCGAAACCCCCGTTTCACTGTTGCTCACGCGACGGTCCTGCTCGAGCCTCGACGCTTACGCGCGGCCACTGCTCGCGGTGTGAATGAACGCACTCATTGATTAACATGCCGAAAGGAATAGAGCAGGAGCCGGTCTTGACACGGGGTTCAGCCATAGCTATGTTGTTTCTAGCAAAACGTTAGGCTAGTGGTGCGTCTATGCATAGCTACAAAAAAAAATAAAATAAAAATCGATATTGCGTTTCTGAAAATCGATACAGTATTGCAAAATAAAATATCGCGATACTCAAGTGTATCGATTTTTTCTTACACCCCTAGTTTCCACCGCAACTACCAGGAACTATTTGTCCCAGGAACTTTCTTCATAGGAACTTTTTTTTGCCCCAGACTGCGTTTACACCGCAGGCTAAAGTACCATTCCGGGGCGGGAAGATTATAGTGACGTTGAACTGCGTGCGACTGCTCCTCCCAGTCTGCGCGTTTCTTTGAGTTTTGTATGGAGGAGATTCAAGCTGTGCTGCTTTTGTGTGCGACTGGTTTACTAACGAGGTAATTAACAAAACGGCAGAAAAGATAATTTAATATTTAATTAATAAAATTTAAAAAGATAATAATCGTAATGCTAGATATAAAAGTAGACGTTTGTTATCAGCGGACATTGACCTGAGATGGATGGGACGAACGCGCGCCATCGGGCAGAAAGAACAAGTGGTAAGAACCAATCAGCATGTTCAACGCACAAGTCCCTCCCCGAAAGTTCCCAAACTCTGAAAAAGTACTACCTCGCCAGCAGGGATATTTACCCGGAACTTCATTTAGACCCTGGTTCCTGCGGTGTAAACACACCGCGTACCAACCCAAAGAAACGCGGCTTTAGATTTTGAAATGTGGGGGGACATGTCCCCCCATGTATAATGGCTCCTACGCCCCTGCTTGAGAGTAATTTCACTTACCTACAGCAAGGTCCAACTCCACTCCAACCCAGATTCCTTTGGCAAACTCTACCCCTCCAACATAATGCACCATCCCACTGCGTTTGCCCACCCACACTTGCTCACCGGGGGCCATCCAGTCCGGCAACTGAGCAACCGGTGTGTTCTCGTCCTCACTAGAGTCCACCGAGAGCTCTGCATCCTCGAAGAACTCAAGTCCTCGAGATTCTTCCAGCTCTGGGTTGGCGTGAGGTACAGGAACACTGGGAGACTCTTTTCCATTGTGGAGATGGCACTGGGACGGATGATCCAGGTCTTGCGTTTTGGCTGGGGGAATTGATTCTGCCTTCAAACTAAAGTTACAGAGGTCGTCTTCCCCTAAACCTTCATCTGCACCCTTAAAGTCTGTGAATTCTTGGCTGACGCTCAGGATACTTTTGTGGGGAGGCGAAGGGGAACGGTCGTGGTCGGTGCAAAGACGGGAACAGTGCTGAACGGTCTGGACTGGATAGGATGATAGTGAGGAAACGGTTTCGGTTCCCAAGGCACCTCTGGAAGGATGCAACCCTCTTCCGTGCTCCTGAGGGTCTGCGGCTTCTCTGTTGTTGAGCTGGTCGCAACTATCACTGCCGCTGAAGAGCACATCGGACAGCGTGGCATTTGAGGCACTATGGGAGAAATAGCCGCTTGTACAGCTGCTGGCCGTGGGACTACGGGACACTTCTTTATCCGCAACCCGTGTTCCCGATAACACCCCGATCCCAGGCGCCAACTCCCCCTGCACACATACAGTCTCCCCTTGGGTCTCAAGACTGGCGTTGTACACCTCAAAGTTCGCGAACTTCTCTGGGATGTAAGGCTTGAAGTTTTGGAGCTCCCGAGACCCAAGAACTGGAATACTAGAACTGGTGAAGGCTGAATCCATGTTGGGATCCTCCTCCTCTGAATCCTGACAAATCATCAATGAACAGACATGAACCCAAACAGCAAAGTATTTAAACGCTACTGCCCCCTTGTGATGAAACCCTGAAGCACATTAGCAACTTTGTGTCTACAACAGTGGATGTGTAGACCATAGTAATAGGCTAGATGTCTTACGGCGGAGTCTCTATCGTCATCACCGGCGGCCATCTTGTCACAGGCAAGCTTTCTGGCGGGCTCTGAGGTTCCTAATGTGAGATGAGTGGTCAGCACGAACACGAATACATTTTTTTACTCGCTGAAATCTTGATGGATTTAAAAACGGTTAGGTTTGTTACAAACGGTATTAGCGTAGGCTATAATTCTGGATGATTATTTATTTATACACTTATTATTCATAACTAAATCTCTGACATTTATAACAAACCAAAGCGTTTGAAAATTGGTATAAAATTGAGCAAGTTATGGTTGTTTAAAAAGTACACGAACTATTAAAACACAATGTTATGAGAGAGCGAGCTGCCTGTGACAAGATGGCCGCCAGTTGCAGACGTCGACCTCCATTGGCCAGCAGCGCGGACGAGACATCTAGCCTTTATTATGGATATGTATGGTGTAGACTAGTCGCTGATCATGGCCTACAGAGGGCGCAACAGGATAATAAGTCCACTTCTATGCTTCGTTTCCAAAAGGTTAAAATTATAAATAAATGAATACTCTGAGAGCGCTCCACAAGATATGTTTGATTATACCATATGGATGCTAAAAATTGATTGGGTGAATGCATGTTTTAAACAGCTTATTGTACGCATACGTTGTAACGCACACACCAACAGACGTTTGCACACATGAAGATCATAAACATAAACATTCAGTTGTGCAGAAACGTATTGTCAACACTGTTCAGTGATTTATTAATAAAATAGCTTAGAAACGGAAAAGTTTTAACAAATATTTCTTATCGACTAAAACCCACAGCTTCACTATTAGTAGAGACGCTACCATGTGCAATTCACACGCAATCACTCTCTCACTAATGCATTCATATAAATATAATCTTTACTGTGCTAGTTTATCTGTATCTGATTTAGAATGAGCAGAAATCTGAGAGAAATATAACAAACCAAAGAACTGATAAAAATAAGCTGGTATGTACGAGCAATAGCATTGTGGGCAGGTTCAGGCTTATTTGTTCATTAATGACATCATCAGCGACTAGTCAACATCAACTCAAACTTTAATCACATAATGTCTACTTAAAAAAATTGAAAATTGTTTTGTCACATCTGGTGTAGACACGGTGTAAACAGAGTTTATTTGTTACTAGCAATGTGATATGTGAAGTGCTGCAGTCAGTGAGTTAAACACAAGCTGAGGGATTCATGCACACACTCAATGAGATGCAAATAATGCTGAGATGATAACGATGACAATGAGGCGGCAGCATCATGAGCTTCACTCAAACAGAAACAGTTTTAAAGGGATGCAATGCAGAAATCCAACCTTCCTGGACGACGTATGTAATATTGTAATGAATTTGGTTCTGAGACTTCAGGAAGTTTGAGTGGAAGACAGGCCCGGCCAGTTATGCTATACATGTGTTCATGTTCAGTTCAGGTTAATATACTACAAAAAATTATACTAAGTCTAAGTTTGTTTGTTTTTTCAGTACAAATATCTTAGCATTCTTAAATCAAGATACATTTACATGAGGAGCAAAATTACATATTTTCTGAAAAATCTAAATTATGTGAGTGTAAGAAAAATATCTGCCAATAAGTTAAGAAAAATAATCTCTTTTGTTTGTTTCTTAATTCAAATGTTTCTCCTTTGAATTAAGTTTATTTTTCTTACCCCGTTAGCAGATATCTGTTCTTGTTTTAAGCTGAAACTCACTTAATATTGATACATTTTTCCGAACATAAGACTTAATATCCAAAGTAATTTTTTGCTTCTCAAGTGTATCTTGATTTAAGAGGGTTTAAATGTTGAAAATGAGACAAAAATACTACATTATTTAAGGATAAATTATTTATTTTTATAAATTAATTTATAAAATAATTATTTATATATAAATAAAATAAATATTTATATATAAATTATTTAAATTATTTAAGGAATAAGTGCAATAATCATGCAAAAATAAGTTTGACGTTATATATATATATATATATATATATATATAACAGTAATTTAAATATATATTATATAGAAGTAATAATCATATATTTTTTTATTAAATTATACTTAGCATATTAACAAATTAGCTTGAAAAGCATTTGAAATTTCAAAAATATAAGACAACAAAAAAAAAGAGTTTTGCTTTTCATTGTCTTGGACATTTGATATTGACTGTTATAATATAATATGCAGGCTGAAGATGATTTTCTGTGGCATTTGCCAGCACAAAATCCAGAGTATTCCTGTGTTTTCACAGGGCCCTGGCTAGTAGTATTAATTAGTATGCATGTGCACGCAAGTCCAGGTAGTGACATGCATCAGACTGGTTATGCGTGTGTTCACTTACAGCAGCGTGTGGCAGTGTGTGAGTGAGATCAGTGCTGAGTCTGGGCTGTCTGTGATTGGCCCTGCTGCAGATGATGTCACTGCTGCTGTGGCCCTCGCTCTGAGCCCTGGGTCTGGACCAGGGGCCGGTGAGGCCCAACACGCTGCTCTCCACAAACCAACGCATGCTCTGCAATCAGGTGACAACAGCACACTTCACACAGGCCATGCAGCGAACACTCACACAGGCTGTTGAGTTAGACACCTAATCACATGTGAGGCAAGCGAGTGCACATGCACTGGATGAGGTCATCAGCCATTGAATCAGTAGTAAAGGAATAGTTCACACAAAAGCTCAAGACATTCCTTTTCTTTTCTTTTTCAATGAACACAAAATCAGATGTTTTGTATTATGTCAGAGCTGCTCTTTTCCACACATTGCTAGTGGATTGGGACTTCAATATCACGAGTCATAGACGACTGACACTTTTTGTCAGTATAAATTGGGATTATTATTGATTATGTCTATGTAAGCGGCAATAACAATCCTTTCAAATATAATTTGATGACGTGTTTTAAGTTGCGTTATAGATCAACTAACAATGAGCATTATAAAGGTGTTTAAATGACAAAACACATTCGCTTACATTTATTTGACGATCGGAATACCTGGTATTTTATAATATAGTCTGTGAGTATTTTGAATAGAAAGTGAAAAATGAAATACATATTGTGGCTGCAGTGTGTCAAGTGACAAGCATGAGGCGTTACCATGGAAATAATGTTATATTTTCTAATTATAACAGTCGCCTTAAAAAACTCTAGAATATTCTAAACTTACGTGTAAAACAGTTAAAAAATTATAAAAATGACAAAAGCACATTACAAAATGTCTAAAAATTAAACCAACAACTGAAAATATAAAAACAACAGCTAATTAACGATATAATAACTAATATATAACTATAATAATAATATTGAAATAACACTGGTATAAATCACTATTCACTTTCCTTGCATGAAAGAGCAGCATCTATTTTTGTGTTTCATGTGTGAAATTAAATAATACTGGATTGGAACGACATGAGGGCAAGTACATAAAGACAAAGTGAATTTACATTTCAATGTGAACTATTGCTTTAAACTCATACTGCTGGTTAATAGGTTCAGTATCATGTACAGGGTCAGTCTGAATATATTTGAAGTTGAATAAATCAACAGGCTTGAGAAACTGAGGCATGCTGGGTACAGGATCCAAAAATTAACTTCCACACCACCTAATAGAGAGTGAATTGAGATTCACAAGCAATAAATATTCCTCACTGAATAAAAAGATATATTTAGCATTATTTTTATTCAAATATTATACTTATAGTGCAGCTTCAAAGGGCTTTAAACGACACCAGACGATGAATAAGGGTCTTATCTAGCGAAACGAGCGGTCATTTAAAAAATAAATGAAAAAGTTTAAGTTTTATAAGCACATATGCTCGCCTTGCTCTGTTCTGTGATGCGCGTTCGTGAATCTCCTGTTCGAACTCAAAATGAATTAATCTTTTTTCGAGTCATGAAACGAAGGGTCCAAGATAAGACCCTTATTCATCATCTGGTGTCGTTTAAAGCTAAACTGAAACTCTCATTTGGACCTTGAACCGTTTTGGACCCCATTGAAGTCCATTATATGGAGAAAATCCTGGAATGTTTTCATCAAAAACCTTAATTTCTTTTTCACTGAATAAAGAAAGAAGTGGACATCTTGGATGACATGGGGGTGAGTAAATTATCAGCAAAAGTTATTTTAAAAGTGAACTTCTCCTTTAAGGCCATTAGAAACTCTTTTAAAAAAGCATCAGAGCCTGGAATCAGTCAGGTCATAAAATATAATGAAAAGAGAATGTGGAGGGTGGAAGCACAATATGAGTGAGAATGAGACACATAATGAGATTGAAGCATTGTGTGTGTGTGTGTGTGTGTGTGTGTGTCACCTCCTGTCCCAGAAGTGGCCGTGACTCCAGAGAGCGCTTGACTTTGTTCTCCTCCTTCACTGGCATGAGAGATTTGAGGAACTTGGGCGGTTGAGGCGACAGAACTTTAAACGGACTCGAGTTAAAGAACGTCGGACTCTCCGGCACCGACCCTGAGGAGAAAGTTTGCATGAAACGAGGCTTTTTAAATGTGCTTCAAAGAAAAAGTCAAGAGATGACAAGCCTACAATGGAGAAATTATGGTAATTTTAGCATTCCAACCCTCTTCAAAATTAAATAAAAAATACACAATATATTTTATTAATATTATTAATTTTATTATAAAATTGTAATTAATAATATGAATAGCACAATGTGTAAATAAAAAAAAAAAGTTACATTGTACATTTATATTAGTGCTGTCAAATTGCATAAAAGTTTGTGTTTATATAATATATATATACACACATATACTATATATTTAAAAACACATGTACACACACAGCATATATATACATATTATATAAACACAAACCTTTATTTTAGCAGCGATTAATCGCGATTAATCAATTTGACAGCCCTTATACAGTATATATGTATTGATTTAATTCCTAATATTAAATTATTTAATAATAATATTCAACAATTTAATATTTTTAACAACAGTAAAGGTTTTAAAAAAAAAAAAAAAAACTTCAATGCTTGATTAAAAACATTTTTGTCTTTCAAATCATCCCAGGTGAAGGAAAAGTTCACCATTACACATACATTTACCATGATCCTCTTTGTTTTTAACAGGCGTTTCTTTCGAGAGAGGGCTGTTGAGTGAAGCTTCGTGCAGGTTTGATTCAGTGATGTCCATGTGACCGTCACACTGAGCCTGTGGAAAGGCAGTCGAAGCTCAGACAGAGACACTGACAACAACAACAACATGGTCTGTGAACTTAGTAAGTGTTCACTAACCTTCATGTCTTCATCCTCACATCCTGTCCCATCTGATTTACAACAAGAGGTCTAAACAAATATACATTACAGATTTGTTTAAGTCCTGTTACACAATGAACAGTGTTTTGTCTTTATCCATAAGTAGATCAGGTCTTACGTGCTGGACGTTTGGCGTGCTGAGACTGCGCCGTATGTGTCTGCCTTTAACAGAGAGAGCTTCCTTCACCGTCACGGCCTGAACGAACACAAAAACACGCACTAAACACTCCAGATGCATGAAACCAGCAGCTGGCGAGACGAAAACAACCTAAAAGTGAAGCCGTACCTGCCGGAGTCTCTCCAGACACAGAATATTGTCCACCTCCAGCACTCCTCGGGTGTATTTCTCAATGTACGTCTCTCCATCAAGAGTCTCCTCGCTCTCTCCTCGCGCTGCCATCAGGGCCAGAGTCTCGCGCTCCTCCGGCTCTTCGGACGCCTGTTCACAAACACACGACACGTGTGTGTATGTGTGTGCTCGGTGCATTCAGAAAGTAGAATAGTGAGAGAAAACAATGCGAATTTGTACCTTTGGTATGTTAGACACAATCTCATACGTCACTCCACATGAGTAGAGAACGTTCTTCAAAGACATCCGTCTCTTCAGACTCTGAGTGAAACTCTACAAGAAATATAGTCATATATTTACATTAACATTATTAATATTACATGTCCTTACAGCTCAATACACTTACAATGGCACACACACACACACATACATATATATATACACACATATATATATATATATATTAGGGCTGTGCAAAAATTAATTGCGATTAATCGCATCCAAAATAAAAGTCTGTGTTTACATAATATATTTGTGTGTGCTGTATATAACTATTTTATATATATAAATACAAACACATTCATGTATATATTTAAGAAAATGTGTAATTCATATATAAAATATTTATATTTATATAATATAGATTATGTATTTATATATATATATATATATATACAGAATTTAAGCGCAAATAATTCTTAAATATATACATGCATGCATAGGTATTTATATATACAAAATAATTATATACAGCACACACAAACATATTATGTAAACACAGACTTTTATTTTGGATGCAATTAATTTTTAGGACCATTTTAGGACCATTGTGTTGTTTTTTTGTTTTGTTTTTTTACAATAAAATTATTTTCAAAGACAATTGACAATGACTGTAATGCATTCACAGATTTTCCTTGAGTTTTTATTTTAAAATTTTTCATTACTCTTATTGGATAATTTCTTTAGATTAACATTAATATATGGAATAGTTTTAATTTGCTTAAATGAAAAAAGTACAGTCAATAATAATAACAAAAATGCTTTATGGTACATTTATTTAACTTAACATATTAAGCATATTTTTTACTACAATTTTTAAAGTACTCTTTAAATCTAAAAACGGTTAAATATACTACTATTAAATCTTGAAAACAGATGTTTTTTTTAATTTATTTTCGAATAAATCAGAAATAATTTGAAACCTACACATTACAAGAAATTGAATTTGATGGATAAAGCGGTATCTTAAATAGCAGTCAATGTAAAACTGGTTTCGAACCCATTTTCGTTCAGTAATGTAACATTTTTGAGTGCAACAAAACAAATGCCAAAAATAAATGTTTTTTATTCCTTGGGAACTGATTGCACACGTATGTGCAAATGTAGAATCAATGCCCAATTCGACCAGGAAGATGTTTTTAATCTTTAATATAATAAAGATCAATCACATTGACACTACTGTTTGACAGTTTCCAGACCTGTTTGTTGTAGATGTTGACTGCGATTCTCTTGCGGAGGACCAGCTCCATGGAGGCCGGATGACTGAGCTGCACCGTGGCTTTTACGATCAGGTAGATCCGTTCGTTCGGCACCGTGATCCGGTTCAGGTGGATGGAGTCGTGGATGGATGAATCCCAGGAACACACAGCCGACACCTGAGAGCAATCACGTGTACGTATGAGAAATCAGAATATATAGACTCCAGTCATTATTATGTTATTTTCTATAATTTGTGTCACCTCATCATCACTGTGTCTGATGATGGGAAGGTAGAAGAAAGGGCTGCCGTGCTCTTTGGGAAGAATTGAGTTCACGCCGGCCGCGTGAGGGCACGTCAGCTGATCATTCACTGTCAGGTTATCAGCTGCAAAACACAGAAACTAAATTATTGATCTAGCAGGGGCATGCAAATCATCAAAACCTGAAGATCAATATATCTCACCGTTCAGATCCAGGAACAGCACAGGAATATGAGCTTCCATGCCAGTAGGAGGAACCCTTGAGCAACAACAACAACAACGAGTTTAATATCTAGTCTCACTTTTCCCCTAAAACTCTTATTCAATAGCAGGTTTTCATCCTTGCTTGTCATTTAAATAATGTTAACTTTCAGAATCACTACAAGCCCATTAAAAAGGTTGTGAACTGCATGCTTTGACTTTAAATAATAACACTGTGAGATACTGTTTAATAATCCATGTTATTCAATTTCTTGTAATGAGTAGGTTCAAAATTAGAAGAAATGGTGATAGAGAATTAAATTTTGCAAATTATTATATTTTATGTTACTTATATTATATATATATATATATATATATATATATATTTAAAATAAAAATAATGACTATTACAGTAAAGTGAATCTAATGATGAGAATGTCTGGATGCATTACAGTCATAAGGATATGGAATGTTTAAAAATGCAATTTAGACATATCTTATTAAATATGCACTAATTTTCATACATTTCCAGAACAGAAAACTAAACACTGGATAAAGCCAGAATCACAATTCCTGTTTCTTTTGGTTGAATATCTCATTTTATCACTCTATAAATCAGAAAACACTGAAAAAATCACTATGTTTTAAGAATAAAATATGATATAAATCAGGTGAATGATATATTCACCTGTATACGACCGACCGCCGTCGGTGTGTGAATGAGCGTATGAATGGGTGAATGTGAGGCAATATGTAAAGCGCTTTGGTGGCCATTAGGTCTATGAAGGCGCTATATAAATGCAGTCCATTTACCATTTTACCATTTACCATTTATATGAAGAAACCTTCAGAATATAGATATAAATAAAACTGTAAAGTGAATGTGAAGCTGCTGAAGTGGAGATGGAGGTTTCTCACCGCCTTTAAAGATACGTATTCTAATTGAAATCTACAGACGCAAATAGACAAGGTGTAATAAAAATAAACACTCAAAAGTGTATTCTGTGTATTAACCAGTCTGAAAAAGGAGAAAAAATAGCCCTTAATTGACCAGTACATTAAAAGACACTGGTAGTGTCTTGCCTTAAAGGACAACTCCGGAGCAAAATGAACCTTTGGTCTAATAACACATTGGTACCTAGTCAACCGTTCTCTGAGATTTGTTTTCATGATAATCGAATGTAAAAAGTTTTACAGTAAAGAGTTTTTACAATTCATTCGATTGGTTGGACTTGTCGAGACTATTTCCTAAGATGGCTCCTGTCTGTATACGCGAAGTGCACTGTCTTTATAAAGTATCTTCTTATTAAACTGTCTGTACACTTACAACGTTCTCAATGCTTCGTTTTGCATGTATGGACCCTCATTATGCTACTGTGTTAGTGTGGGGCTATTTTGAGCCTTGTTAGTGGTATTAACTAGCGATTTATATATTTTTCATTACGCTATCCCCTATATACTAAACAGAGATAAAACTTTTTACATTCGATTATCATGAAAACAAATCTCAGAGAACGGTCGACTAGCTACCAATGTGTTATTAGACCAAAGGTCCATTTTGTGCCGGAGTTGTCCTTTAATAAAAGCTAGTAGACATATAATCTTGCTAGTTAAAAGTCCGACTTAAGAAAATAAAATTTTTTAAAACGTGTCAGTGCAGTGGTTATGTTCTCACCAGTGCGCCGGGGCCCCTGGGATTCCACTGCCAGGGGCCGGAACCAGCACTGCATTCCTCTCCTCTGTCAGACCCACCCACTGCTCCACCAGTCTGGCCTCTCTTTCCACGTCCTCCTCAGACTTCTCTGAAAATCACATGCACAAGCATGATGCAAGGCAGCCCATTATACACTAATAATACACTAAAAAAAGAGGATTCTTCTACACTCAAAGGTTCTATATAGAAGCTTAACGGGTTCCGTCAGGCACTTCATATATAGAACATTTTAGGGGTTCTTATCATGGGATAACTTTATGGATTTAGTTTTAATTTATTAGTTTTGTTTTAATTAAACGTTAAAGTAAGCAGCTCGTACACATACTTTATCACTAGAGAAAAAATTGAAATAACATGAAAGTATTATGCAATCATATGAGACATTTCTTCTTATATAGAACCTTTTTGTCTTTAGAATTGAGTCAAGAATCCTAGAGTTCTAAATAAAACTTTTTTGTCTAAGAGTGTAGAATGCAGATTTTGAGATAATCCTAATATGTGCATCCAGGGTCAAATGAGCATCAAAAATAACACCAAGGTTTATGAGCTTGAGAAGACAACATTACACTCTTAGAAGAAATTGTTTCTATTTAGAACCAGAAATGGTTCCATCCCCCGCTTCATATATGGAACTCCAAAATGGTTCTATATAGAACCATTTTTTTTGGTAAAAGGTTCTATTGGCCAAGTATGGAACCCCAGGGTTCTATATAGAACCCAGAGGAACCCTTTTTTAAGAATGTATAGAACCTTTTAGGGGTTCCAAATACGTAGCGCTGATAGAACCTTTTCTTCTAAGAGTGTACCAAACTGTTATTCACTGTCTAATTTTGCTGAACACAAAATAAGATATCATGAAGAATGCTGGTAATCAGTTGATGGACCCCCATAGACTTCCATAGTATTGTTTTTTCAATGGGGTCCATCAACAGTTTGATTACCGGCATTCTTCACGATATCTTATTTTGTGTTGCGCAGAAGAAAGAAACTCATACAGGTTTGGAACAACTTGAGAGTGAGTAAATGAAGACAGAATTTAAATTTTTGGGTGAACTACTCCTTTTTAATAGCTAAAATTAGCATAATATTCACAACAATCTTCTTAAAATATATTAATTTTCTTACCAGGCCTGTTCTACATTCATAAAAATCTAATCATAAAAATATTTCAATTCATTACAATGCTAGAGCGGTGCGTAAGTAAGGTTTCCATTAAGGTAACAGGAACATTTTATCAAACTGTTTGAAAGGTGGTATCTAATTTGTAAAGTAGACATAAATTCTTTGAGCCATGATTTGAGATTTATCAGCAGAAACAGCTTCATAACTATAATCAAACTGCATGTAAACAACTGAATGACACATGCTTTAAACTCCAACCTGACTTGTTGAAGATCTTCTTGATCTGCTCTTCCAGATATTCCCTGCGCTTGATGAGGGCATCAGACCAGCGTTCCCGCACACAGTTCAGGTCCTCCTCCTGTTCACAAACAGCAGAAGAACAGTGAGACCTCAGATTTGCCATCAGTGGGCGATTAACACCATCAAGCTCATTTCAATTCACAATTTAAAGTGACTGGAAAATAATCTGAAAATCCCATTTGAATTACATTCCCACTGATCGATCTCAGCACATCCATCTCACACCGTGTCTACAATAACGCGAGCGGCATGTCGCAACATGTCAAAATGAAATAACTCTTAATATAATCAACTGTATATCTATGATAAGGGCTGTGACGCACCAAGCTGACGGTATGTCGGGATAGTTTTTTCAAATGTACAGTACGATGTACAAAATTTCGTACATAGGCATAAAATGACGAGTCTACATTAGATAAGGATGTTGCTTCTGTTGACAGATTTTCACGGTCTAAAATTACAAATATAATTTGTGTATATTTTGGGGCTGTGCAAACATTAATTGCGATTAATTGCATCCAAAATAAAAGTCTGTGTTTACATAATATATTTGTGTGTGCTGTATGTAATTATTTGTATATATAAATACACACACATGCATGTATATATTTAAGAAAATGTGTAATTCATATATAAAATATTTATATATATATATATATATACAGAATTTAAGCGCAAATAATTCTTAAATATATACATGCATGCATAGGTATTTATTTATATATACAAAATAATTATACACAGCACACACAAATATATTATGTAAACACAGACTTTTATTTTGGATGCGATTAATTGCAATTAATTTTTGCACAGCCCTAGTATATTTATTTTGATTAATGATTTGATTTTATCTGTTACATGTTACTATTAAAATCAGCATTTGCTTGCTTCAAAAAACTCTCTTGGCCTGCAGTGCATACAGCTCTACATTATTTTTGATTTAATTTATTGAGTATTTCAGCAACATCTGAGCATCTGAGCAAGGTCAGCTTTAATTGTTTCTCATTTCTAAACTTGTGTTTAACCGCATGTATGCAGTGCAATACCTATAGAATGTGCTATGCAAGAGGATTTGAGTCGAATTTTTAATTTTTTTTACTTTTATTTTACTGACATCGAGCTACAGCTGATTCTGAGGCGTCGTGAGTCAGACATTCGCCTGTAGCGTCCAGTGTAGACACGGTGTCAGGTGCACAAATTTCAACATGATCCTTGCACAATACCAAAATAAACAAATAAATGGCATGAATTAATAAAGGCAGATTAAATTATCCAGTGTGCCGTTTTTCCATTCAAACCCACACAGATGAAGCGGTCAGAAGCAGCTCCATCTAGTACGGTTCAAGTGGCCTTCAACATGCAGGAATCATGCAGCCATGCAGTGATCATGTGACAGACAGCCGAGTGTTAGTGCAGGAATCTCCACACTTAAACTCAGCAAGATTATAATATCAGGCTTTCAGACACGGGCGACCCACGTACTGTCTCCTGTCTGAAAGCACATGTTCAGCAGCTCACTGTCATCATGCGTGTGGGACAGACAGCAGGAAGTCAGAATACCTGATAACTATCCATATCGTCGTCTTCCTCCTTCTGCCAGGAGAGAATACAGTCTGTCACACACTCTGCTGAACTGACTCCCACATGACTCTAAACGCCCATTCACACACATGTTAAAGTGCCCCTATTATGATGTTTTAAAGGTTCCTGATTTTGTTTTGGAGTCTCCTACAATAGGTTTACATTAGGGCTGTGCAAAAATTAATTGCGATTAATCGCATCCAAAATAAAAGTCTGTGTTTACATAAAACATTTGTGTGTGCTGTATATAATTATTTTGGATATATAAATACACACACATGCATGTATATATTTAAGAAAATGTGTTATTCATACATTAAATATTTATATTTATATAATTTAGATTATGTATTTATATATATTTACAGAATTTAAGCGCGAATAATTCTTAAATATATACATGCATGTGTGTGTATTTATATATACAAGATAATTATATACAGCACACACCAATATATTATGTAAACACAGACTTTTATTTTGGATGCAATTAATCGCAATTAATTTTTGCACAGCCCTAGTTTACATGCATCCAAGCTTAAAACACCTTGGATTATCTCTCAATGTCTGAATTGGTTTGATAAAATATCCAGTCTCTCTAAACCCCTCCTTTCCGAGAGCTTACTCCCCTCAATTTGTACACAAGTGGTACAAATTGTATGAAATTATATTCTGATGTCACATTACAGCATGCATATTTATTTCTTTAGTATTTCATTTCTCTTAAAAAACCCCAAACAGATTTGTATTTCTATTTTACACATCACAAAGTGATATTTCTTACCCTTTTGTAAAAACAACAGAAAACCTTTTACTAATATCTAACATTGTGAGTGAATGATGCTCCAGATCAGTGTTATGTTAATATCATTGATATACTATTATAGTTTTAGTTAGAATTTATTTCTGTATTATCATTTTAATCAAGTTTTAGTATTTCTGTTGTGTGTTTTCTTAAATATATTTATATAGTTCAGTTTTAGCTTCACCTTAAACTACACAAAAAAGTAGGGATGCACCGAATATTCGGCAGCCGAAAATTTTCGGCCGAAAATGGCCCAAAAGTGCATTTTCGGTTTTCGGCCGAAAGACTTTTATCACCGAAACAATACGGCCGAAATGTTGTGATGACGCAAACAGAAACCGCGACCTGCACGTGCTTGTCTGAAGCAACATGTCTGTGGTGTGGACGTATTTCAGTGTATCTGAACCCGCGATGAGATGGAAACCTTGTTTATCCACCTATATCTGCTCTAATGCGCGCGCTGTCTGTGGAGACTCGCGCTGCGGAGGCAGGCGAAAGTATAAACAAGGCAGCGCGAGTCTCCACAGACAGCGCGCGCACCGCTCTTGACCCGCTCGCAACCGGAGTAGTTGTCATGGCGGCACGCATTGTTTAGAGCAGATATAGGTGGATGACACAATTAAAAATTATAAATAAGACTCGCGCTGCGGAGGCAGGCGATTGTGAACAAGGCAGCGCGAGTCTCCACAGACAGCGCCTGCACCGCTCCAAACGGTCGAGGCGTTTATACTTGACGCGCTCTCCGTTGTAGCTACTATTCCTTGAAACGACGACTCAAGTAACTGTCCTCTAACCATCAGGAATCGGTGAGAAGAAGACAGATAAATACATGACAATGTTTATTTTTTAGTATTCCACCACCAATACAAAAATAATCATGTAAAACCCAGTAAACCCTGAGATTATTACTTGTGACATTACAAAAAAATATGTATATGGGAACATGTGAGGACATGTATGTATAGAACTAAATTAATGCTCTCTTAAATATTTTCTACATTCACTAAACATGTTTCATTAAGTTTCATGTACATATTAAACATGGACCATTGTTCATTTAAAAAGGCTTTTTATGCTATTGTATGCTAAATTTTTAAAATGTAACTAATTTAGACGTGCAAACTGGGTGCTAGTGTGATGAGAAGTTTGTGCTCGGCTTTGTTTTTGAGAGAACATTTCATTTTAAAACCTTTCTGCAGGCCAGTAGATTATTATTTACATGAGTGGGGTCAAATTAAACATTTTAGTTTGAATTTTATTTTATACTGTGCATTGTGCTAAATATATATTTGCATAATTTGTAAATTGATTTATTCTTTGAAAATGTTATATTAATTTATGCAATTGCAATGCCTTGATTTTAGTAAAGTTTGTACACAGTCATAGCCATAAATGCAATGATACTAATAATTGGCATAATTTCTTTCGGTGTTTCGGTTTTCGGCCTTGGTTTCCTCTTTTTCGGTTTTCGGTTTCGGCCAAGAATTTTCATTTCGGTGCATCCCTACAAAAAAAAAATGAAACAGTTTTTGGTAACTCTAACAGTGCGTTGTGTCCGTTGTAATCACCTGATAGCTGTCCAGGGGTCTCTGTAGTTTCGTGGAGCGAGCGGAAACACAGCCGATAGAGACGGACAGAACGGCTTCCACCATCAACGGCAAAGTCCCCGAATGCTGGACCGGCTGGACACACACCTGAAGCCTCCGGGAGTGACCCTGTGTGTGTGGACGAGAAACGCTAGTGCAAATGGAGAGCATTTTGAAATGAATGTGAATGAGATTGAAGGAAAAGTGTTGCACCTGCCGCAGCTGAAACACGCCTCCAGTGCTGATGTCTTTGTTGGGATGCAGCTCTACAGACGAATACTCGCCCTGCTCATTCAACTCCTGTATGGAGACATACAGCTCTATCCTACGAGACACTTCACTCCACCTGTCAAACACACACACACAGCTGAACACACGTCTACATGTATGAAAGACTACCACGATTCCAAACGTTCAGTAGTCCTTCCCAATACCAGTCAAATTTCATTGTCCTCTGTACCAATTTTATTCAAATTAATAAATTATTAATTTTCTGTACCAATAATATTAATAAATGGCTTTAGACGTATTGTTAGTTCGTGTTAACTAATGTAGTGAACTCATGTTAACAAAGTAAACCTTATTGTAAAGAGTTACTAAAAGAAGATATATATCCGATTTTTTTTTGTCTTGCCAAACTTCGTAATTTCAGATTTAGTCTTGCATTTTAATAGAGTTGTCACTCCTGAAACTTCCCAATACCAGTCAAATTTCATTGTACTCTGTGCCAATTTTACTAAATGTTGAAATTAAAATGAAATCATATTAATAAATGGCTTTAGAAGTATTGTGAGTTCGTGTTAACTAATGTAGTAAACTCGTAATTTGTTAAAATGTTAACAAATTAAACCTTGTTGTAAAGAGTTACTAAAAGAAGATCTACTGTATTTAGAAATATCCGTTTTTTTTGTCTTGCCAAACGTCGTAATTTCAGATTTAGTCTTGCATTTTAATAGAGTTGTCACTCCTGAAACTTTGCATTGTATGCCATTAAAAAAAACTTTTATTCAAGTTTATTAAAACTTTTAATATCAAATATGCATGGGAGTGTTTTGAAAGGCTGTTATCGTTAGGTTTTTGAAGTCACCATTCAATCAAAATGGACAACTTTTTTTTTATAGTGCATTGGCAGTATTTTGTGTAAATAAATGATTCATCCATGCACATCATAATTTTTTTTTAATTCATGTGCCCTTGTAATCTTTAAATAACTTTGTCTCTCTCTTGCAGTGACATCTCTTCTCTGATGATGCGTTTACTGTCAACCTGTCACTCACATGTCTTCCACCAATAGCAAACCACAACCATCCAATTAATTCCCTACGGACAAAACGAAGTCTCAGCCTACATTTGTTCTTGTTCGAGAAGCTGTTTCACTCAGATATATGTCACAATAGAGAAGAAAATACAGTCCCACTTTATATTAAGTGGCTTTAAGAACAATGTACTTACACTGAAACTAACCATTTGATGCAATGGACTTAATGTGTACATACATGTTTTAACATTGCACTTATATTTTGAAAATACCTGCATGTAATTACAGACGTAATTAATTTATGTAATTACATGTGTTCGATTTTCCAAGAATTTCCCCACCGAACGGGGCGTCAGGAGAGAACACGTTTCATAACTCAATTGTGGTTTTGTTTACTTGGATTTTTTATTTCCACATTTAGTTATATATTTTTATTTATATAATTACACTGTTAACACCTTAACCCCCACCACCACACCTGTACATTGTACTTATTTTTTGATATAAATACATTGTACTTAAAGCCGCTTAATATAAAGTGGGCCTGAAAATACTATTGCAACTTCCATTTCATGCCAGCTTTAAAATTTACGCATCGTTTTGGTACCGAAGTACATTTGACAACACCAGTCTACATGCATGAAAAGTGTGAGTGTATCTGTAAGTAAATGCACCTGTCTCTGAGCGTCTGTGTCTTGTCCTGCAGTGCGTCGAGCTCCCAGACGGAGCGGCCGTTACCTGCGTACCGGTGACCCCAAACCTCGATGGCCAGAGCTCCATCTGAGATGAACTCCAGAAACTCCTCCGTCACATGCACCACAAAATCCTGCCAACATAAGCAGAAATGCCAACAAAAAGAGAATCTGAGTGCTTGATTGTACAACACTTGATGCTACAGATGGGAACTGGTCCATGTCAAAACAGACAATCAACATAAAAAACTAACTTGGTGTTAGAGGTGTTATCACATCTCTAGGAGCACTAGTAATAACAATAAATAAAACAATAATAAAACGTACAAATAAATATTATAAATAAATAATCTAGGGCTGTCAAATGATTAATCGCAATTAATCGCATCCAAAATAAAAGTTTGTGTTTACATAATATATGTGGGTGCACTGTGTAGAATTATTTTATATATAAATACACACACATGCTTGTATATATTTAAGAAATATTTTCATGTATATACTGTTTATAGATTTATATATAAATTATATTATATGTAAGTATAAATATTTTATATATAAATAATATTTTTTCTTAAATATACATGCATGTGTTTGTATTTATATATATAAATAATTAAATATATATAAATAATTATACATAGTGCACCCACATATATTATGTAAACACAAACTTTTATTTTGGATGCGATTAATCGCGATTAATCTTTTGACAGCCCTAAAACACACAAAAACCTATTTTTTAGCATTTCACCTTCACTCGATCTTGTTTCATCACTAGGAACACTAGCAATAATAATACAAAAAATATAATAACAAATAAAATAAATAAATCTAAAATAAAAAGCTAAAATACATCCGTTTTCCCCATATACAAGTTCATAATGATGGGTACTTTATTATAATTAACTAAACTAAAACCATAAAAAACATTTTTGTTGTATGTTGTAATTTTAATTTTAAAAATAAAATTAACATTAAATAGAAATAAAATAAGAAAACATTTTAAAATCTAGTTACCACATTAACACTTCTCATTTATATTTAGTTTAACTTAATTTATGGAAATAACTAAACCTAAAAATTAATTAAAAGACATTTATATATTTTTTTAAACTAAAACGGCAAAACCACACAACTAAATTACAAAAACTTTAACTAAAACAAATGAAAATGGAAAATAAAAAACTATATATAAAAATATGAATAAAAACTATGATAGTATCTCAATGATACTAAAACAGCACTGGCTCTTAATTAAATGTGTGTTTTACCCTGCAGTGCTGAAAGCGCACGGTGAACTCGGCGTCGGGCGTGCGCGGGGTGGGCGTGTCCGGGCTGATCATGGGCGGGGCCACAGTTGGCTCTGGTTGTTCCCAGAAGCTGTACTGACAGAAGACGAAGTTGGACAGGTTGAGAGGCAAACCAGACGCCTCTCGGATCCGCACCTGACACAAGGAGAACACTAGTGAGTGTTTATGACAACACATCTGATTCTTTCAATTAAACACAGGACCAGTAGATCATATTTCTTTGATTTCACCACAAATATGATCACATTTTTGTATGTCTAAAAAATTATTTTCATTAAAAAGTTATAATTAGACAACAGATGATATTCATACACGTACTGTTGCTGAAAACGTACTGTGTCTGTTTGCAGGGCCCAGAAATGTGTAAATATATATATTAGAGCTGTCAGTTAAACGCGTTTATGGATGCCAATACGATTCTGAATAGAAAGTGTACTTTTAAAAATTTGCCAAATTTATTTTTTTTGACGTTGTGAACTGAGCTATCATTGATGGCCAAGCACACACACACACAGCTGACGCGAATTCTCCGCTCCCTCGTCAATATCAGGACCTCGTCAGTGTTTCTTTCAGCCTTTTATTGACACATCGTGTGAGAGATTATTTGCTCCAAGTGAGAATGTTTTAGTGTGAAATTGAACACAGCATTGTCAATGTTGTTTTCAATAAAAAACATTTGCACAAAGCAAGCCGATCCACTTTTTCATGTTGATAAGAGCATTAAAGTTAGAAAAAATAATGTGACAAAAAGACATTTAGAATAGATGAAGATGTGCGATTAATTGCGAGCCAACAATGCAATTAATGCGATGAATCGCGATTAAATATCTTAATTGTTTGACAGCACTAATATATATAAATATATTCAGATGCAGAGATGAGCTTGATAAAATAATTGAGTATAACACTGACAAAATACTGAGCGTTTACCCTGCAGGTGAGTTTTCTGGCCATGTGGACGATCTCTCCGTTATTGTCCATGACCTCGTATCCGCTGCTCTCGCTGGAGTTCTCGGAGGAATCGTCTCCTCCCGCCAGACGCTCCGGCACGACTCCGCTCACACGGACCAGCTCCACATGCAGACGGCCGGCGACCTGCCAAAGCAGCAGCAGGTGTATGAGAGACGCCGTTTAACAGCGGGTGAAAATGCACTGATCCTGCCCACCTCTCCCTGCTGGCTGATGATGGGAACCGCATACTGCAGCTTGACGTCATGAAACAGACACTCCAGGAAGACGTTCGCGACGCCGATGAGGTTGTGATTCTCTTGAGCTTCATAGAACGGATCTCCTGCCTTACTGTGCTGCTGGGTAACCTGCTGAAAATACAGGATTTTTACAGAAACGTTGATACCAACCAAGGCTGCATTTATTTGAACAAAAAACAGCAATATTGTGAAATATTGTTACAATTTAAAAAAATTGTTTTCTATTTGAATATATTTTAAACTGTAATCTTTCAGCATCATTAGTCCAGTCTTGTGTCACATGATCCTTCAGAAATCATTCTAATATCCTGACTTGCAGCTCAAAAAACATTTATGATTATTATCAATATGGGTTGTGCTGCTTTATATTTTTGTGGAATTTTTTTTTTCAGGATTCTTTGATGAATAGAAAGTTCAAAAAGGACAGCATTTACTATAAGCATAATCTTTTGTTACATTACGATTTTTACAGTCACATTTGATCAATTTTGATGAGACTTCTTTCTTTCAATTTCTTACCACTTCCTGTGTGCCTTCCCTCCAGTCCCTGTAGTGGTCCCTCATGTCCACTAGTTTGTTCTCTAATTTCTCGATGGTCCAAACCTGTGTTCCCTTCCCTTTGCGTCGCACCTGGATCGCTGGTTCACTGACTATAGCGCCACGCTGGGGTTAAAACCATTGCAGGACATCAATTTAATATTACAGAGGCATTCAATAATACAGAGACTATCGAATGGATTAATGAAAAACATAAATAAATAAATGAGTAAATAAATAAACAAACATGTAAATATATGAGAAAAGTAAGTAAATGAATAAAAAAATTAAATAAAAGTCAACCAATAATAAATAAATAAATAAGTAAATGAATGAATGAATGAATGAATGAATGAGTAAATAAGTGAATATTAAATGAATAAGTAACATAAATAAGCAAATAAATAAATGAGTAAATAAATAAATGAATAAAAAATAATGTAAATAATTAAATAAATGAGTAAACAAACTAAGTAATAAAGTAAACAAATAAGAAAAATAAATAAATGAATAAATAATGTAAATCTGAAAAAAATCTAAAAAAAAATCTAAAAAATTGTATGTAAATCTAAAAAAATAAACAAACATGTAAATATATGAGAAAAGTAAATAAATGATTAAAAAGTTAAAATAATATTATAGAGGCATTCAATGATACAGAGACTATCGAATGGATTAATGAAAAACATAGATAAATAAATGAGTAAATAAATAAACAAACATGTAAATATATGAGAAAAGTAAGTAAATTATTAAAAAAATTAAATAAAAGTCAACCAATAATAAATAAATAAGTAAATGAATGAATGAGTAAATAAGTAAATATTAAATGAATAATTAACATAAATAAGCAAATAAATAAATGAGTAAATAAATAATGTAAATAATTAAATAAATTAGTACATTTAAAAAATGAACAAATAAAAAAAGAGAAAAAACAAACAAATAATAAATAAATAAATAAACAAGTAAACAAACTAATTAATAAAGTAAACAAATAAGCAAAATAAATAAATGAATAAATAATGTAAATCTGTAAATAAAGGACTAAATAAAATAATACATTGGATAATAAATAAATAAAAATAATAAAAAAGAGTAATAAATGAGAAACAAGTAAATAAAAGAATAAACAAATATAGTAAATAAACAAGTACATTTATGAATGAACGAATGAACAAGTAAAATAAATGAATAAGCTAACAAACGAGTGTATAAATTAGTAAATAAATAAATGGGTAAGAAAACGTTGTGTCAATACAGAGTGAGTCACTGTCTATATTGTTTGGTCTTAAGACATATTGCTTGTCCGCTGGTTTGGATAAAAGCGTCAGCTGAACTCTCACCTTGCGGTTGGCGCTGAGGTTGGCGGCTGGTATCTGCAGCGTGACTTGGTAGTCGGTGAGTTTGAGCATCTCCTCGGACAGGAAGTTGGCCTCTCGCACCAGCGCGTTCGCTCTCACCACCTGCTCGCGCAGCCGAGACAGACTCTGGCGGAACAGCTCGTCCCTGAAGCACATAGAGGCACATTCACACTGACACGACGACACACTAGCGGACCACTAGAAAGCATGGCTGGGTGAATGGAGCAAAAATGTCCAGGGAATGTTAAATGTGAGTCTTGCACGGATTCACTTCTCTGTGTGAGAATGTGTGTGTATGTTTGGGAGAGATTTTACTGTAATTACAAGTTGTAAACAATATGAAACCACTCCAAAACCTAGTGAGCTGCCTATGTAGGGAGCATTTTAGGGTTTCAAAAAGGATGGATTATGCAGCACCTTTTGAATGGTACATTCAGTCAGGATTTAAAGGTACAATATAGAAGATTTTTGTAATAAAGTATTCAAATAACACTTCCACAGTGTGATATATTTCATGCAGTTGTGTAATTACATTATTCCAAATTTGTAAATCCAGAGAAATTACAGTTTTAAATAATTGCTCGTCCCTTGTGATTGTTGCATATCAATGACGTAGATATAATACTTAGATGCCTCATTATCAATGGGCCGCAATTGAGATGGGGCTCAGCGAAAAGCCGTACCTGCCAATATAACCGGGAGTCGGAGGTAGATGCCGCAATTAGCCAGGCAAATAAGGTATTATATCAACTGACTGTATATATAAGTTAAATATACTCAAATATCACCATCTAGCTTCGTCTTTGTTATCGTTTCGAAAATGCGAACCCTCGTGTGAAAAAAACGAGAGATTGTAGCTTTAAAGGGAGAGTGTGCGTTCTCACCTCTCCTCCGTCCACAGCCGCTCTTTGCTGTGTGTGGAGTGTGTGGGGAAGGGCAGGCGGTCGCTGCTGCAGCGCTGGTGTTGCGACACCTTCTCCGGCGAGAGCCGCTGCCGCAGGGACTGAAGCTCCCGCTCGTACATCAGACGCTGCTCCTCCAGAGCCAGACGCTTCTCCTCCAGATACTGCTTCTCCAGAACCTGCACCACGTTCTGCATGGGGTCTGTGTGGACACACGGCCAACAACAGCTTCACACAAACACACACGCTTTCTGCATCTGATACATCTATCAATCAGTGTTACTGTCAACTGACTGTTTCTGTTAGAAACGGAACGGAACGGAAATAATTAGATGGAAAACTTTAACGGAAATTCAAAACATTGGCTCGTCAACTAACTGAAATAAAATTAGTTTAAGGTAAATTAAAAGTGAAATAAAAATTGATATATTTTTAAAAAGCGAATAAAAATGGCAAAAGCACATAATTAAATTACTAAAACTTCTTAAACTAAAATTAAATTGATATAAGAAATTATAAAAAGTAAAAGCTAATTCAATACAATACTTATAATACAATTTAAATAATAAATAAATAAATAAATACTAAAATAACACTGATATTAATGGCTGGCTTTCTGCAGAAAAGAAACACTACTTTAAACACTTCACTACTACTTAAACTTTAAATATTGTGTATGTCTAAATATACATATTTACAAACCCTAATATCTATCTATCTATCTATCTATCTATCTATCTATCTATCTATCTATCTATCTATCTATCTATCTATCTATCTATCTATCTGTGTGTGTGTGTAAATATATATATTTACAAATCCTAATATCTATATCTATATATATATATATATATATATATATATATATATATATATATATATATATATATTATGTGTATAGATAGATAGATAAATAGATAGATATTAGGGTTTGTAAATATATATATTTACACACACACACATACACACACACACACACATATATATATATATATATATATTAGGGTTTGTAAATATATACATGTGTGATTGTGTAAATATATATATATATATATATATATGTGTGACTGTGAGTGAGTATAAATATTACAGTATATATATTTATGAACATTTATGTTAGTTATTATGCGTTAAATCGTGATTAATCGATTTGACAGGACAAAATTATTTATATATTAAAATAATATATGATTAAAATAATATTTGATTTTAATATATAATATATTTTAATGTATTATATTTTATTGCATAATAAAATATAATTTCATAATAATTTTCAATGAGAATACAAGCAGGAAAATTCATTTTGTTATAGGTATAGATGTGTTTCATTTTCCATATAAATGAAGCAGTGCCTCCTGCATGTGTGTGTGTGTGTGTGTGTGTGTTGTGTAGTAAAGGCTGTAGCGTGTACCGTTGTTCCCCAGAGCTTTCATCATGACCTCCATCTGTGCAAACTCGTAGCTGTAGTCCTGCTCGGACGAAGCCTCGCTGGCCGTCTCCACGTCGGCCTCCACGAAGCTCTCGCGGGAGCAATCCCTCTCCATCTCCTTTAAGCGGTCGCGCCGCTTGCGCTTCGGCAGGTTGATTCTGAGGACGACACGTTCACTCTGATGAATTCGTACATGTACAGGAGACGCCCAACCGGATGTGCGAACCTGCAGCTTACCTGAAGAAGTGGTTGTTTCCCCACAGGATGCGATCTCCGTGCCACAGGTGAACCTTGGAGTAGAGCATTGTGCCGTTCACACAGGTCCTGTGCAAGAAAATAAGGTTAAAACATCACAATCAGAATAAAACAATATTTGATTGGATGCAAAAAGTATTTAAATCAAAAGGGAAAAGACTGTGTTCCTGAATTCCTGAGGGAATAACCATCCCGCAAACGACTTGACAGGAAAAACAGTACAACATAAAAATTAGGGCTGTGCAAAAATTATTTGCGATTAATCGCATCCAAAATAAAAGTTTGTGTTTACATAATATATTTGTGTGTGCTGTATGTAATTATTTTATATATATAAATACACACACATGCATGTATATATTTAAGAAAATGTGTTATTCATATATAAAATATTTATATTTATATAATATAGATTATGTATTTATATAATCTATATTAAGAATTTAAGCGCAAATAATTCTTAAATATATCCATGCATGCATAGGTATTTATTTATACAAAATAATTTTATACAGCACACACAAATATATTATGTAAACACAGACTTTTATTTTGGATGCGATTAATCGCAATTAATTTTTGCACAGCCCTAATAAAATGCATATATATTTGAAAATGCTAAATATATAGAAAAATCAATGTTGTTATCATTAACTAAAACTAAAAACATTTACGTTCATTTTTTTATAAATAATAGCAGACATTAGTTAGGCAACATTTCTCATTTTCGTTCAATTTAATTGAAGTTGAATTGCTAAAACTGAAACTAAAATATGAATTAAGTGAAGACATATAGTAAAAAAACACCTATAACTACAATTAAAGTGAAAATTACACAATATAAAAAAAGTGTGTAAGCAGATTATGTCATTTGCAAAGCCTCATATTTTGTAAAAAAAAATATATTGAAATATAATTTTTAAGCACTTAATTCTCTCTGTTGATTTTGGGGTGAAATGTGACCCAGAAAAAAAAATACTATTATTTTCTCTTTTTTTTTGTCACATGTACAACATATTCTCTTTTTTTTTTTTCATTTCATTCATTTCTTTTGTTGTAGTTTGAACTGTATATCTGTATGCAAACACTATGCAATGCTAATAACCTGGCGTTCTCCAGCGGCGAGAGCGTGACGTCTCCATCAGCCGTGATGTCCAGCACACAGTGCTCAGACTGAATCCCGATGCCGAACAGCTGGATGTCCTGAGATGTGTCGGCACCCACACGCGTGTGATCCTGAACACAGAGAAGAACACCTCACACGTGAGCCGCTCGAAACTACACAGCACCACACCTGTAGTTTATGGCGTAACATAGAGAAGCTGTCTACATTGTGACCATAACCCTGCCAGATCGTCTTCACATTATTCGACGCACTAACAGTGAAGAACAAAATAACAAGCATCAAAGGAAGGAGTAAAGAGGGCTGTGTTTTCACACATGTGGGCTCAGTTACACAAACATTGCTCTTCCAGGGGACGTTGTTTATGCCCACAGCTGCACTTTTCCCTTCACATTAGCATGCTAATTCAACATTGGTATGCCAAGCCGACTGGAGGCGGCAGACAAAGGCCTGTTGTTGGTGCAGTCGAGGCCTGGCTGCTGTTCTCACGGGTCTCGATCAGACCTGCAGATACATCCTGAACGACAGCGATGACGGTTGAATCGAATCAACGAAGGTTGGATCGAATCAAATGTGGATGCAAACATTTTTGATTGCAGTCGTGCTTTGCATAGAGTGTGTAGTGAAAGTCCTGTAGTTCATACATTTTCCTTTCTTTAGTGTGTAATGTTGCTGTTTGATCATGAAAATGTCTGCAAATTTACGCAGAACAACGTCCCTCCAGTGGGAGCTATGCTCTATAGCAGTGTCAGTGTTTCTGAGCTCCCTGAAACGCCTCCATTGTAGTCTTGAGGTTTCTTCCGGGAACGAACACGTCACAATATTTCTCATTTTAATAATTCCCGACTAAGGCATATATAGAATAAAGGGGCGGGGTTGAGTTGGTTAGAAGTGTGTTGAAACTCACGGTTATTGTAAGGGGCGGGACATTTGGGATTTGAAGCGGCTGACCAATCACAACACACTGATCCAACTGACTAATCAGTGACCATTGTGCTTTTCAGAAGGAGGGGCTTCATATAGACAGGAAATAAACAGAGCGATACTGACAGACTGGGAAGAGAGGAGCTGCAACAATGGAGAATATGTGAAAATTTAAGAACATTTAAGAATGAAAACTTATTTTAGTGGAGCCCAAAAACTAAACCAAGACTTTGAAAAAGGGGTCCCTATTAAAGGATTAGTTCACTTTTAAAAAAAACTTTTGCTGATAATTTACTCGCCCCCACGTCATCCAAGATGTCCATGTGTTTCTTTCTTCAGTCGAAAAGAAATTAAGGTTTTTGATGAAAACATTCCAGGATTTTCTCCATATAATGGACTTCAATGGGGTCCAAACGGTTCAAGGTCCAAATGAGAGTTTCAGTGCAGCTTCAAAGGGCTTTAAACGACACCAGACGATGAATAAGGGTCTTATCTAGTGAAACGATCGGTCATTTCAAAAACAAATTAAAAAGTTTAAGTTTTATAAGCACAAATGCTCGCCTTGCTCTGTTCTGTGATGCGCGTTCGTGACTCTCCAGTTCGAACTCGTTCATCAAAATGAACAATTCTTTTTTCGAGTTAATTCGTTCATTGAATGAACGAAATGAATCGGAAAAAGATTTGTTCATTTTGATGAACGAGTTCGAACAGGAGAGTCTGGTGTCGTTTAAAGCCTTTTGAAGCTGCACTGAAACTCTCATTTGGACCTTGAACCGTTTGGACCCCATTGAAGTCCATTATATGGAGAAAAATCCTGGAATGTTTTCATCAAAAACCTTAATTTCTTTTCGACTGAAGAAAGAAAGACATGGACATCTTGGATGACGTGGGGGTGAGTAAATTATCAGCTAAAGTTTTTTTTTTAAGTGAACTACTGCTTTAATATGTCTATTAATTTGTCCATTTAAAAATGTTTCATTTATTGTCACTCAGTCCTTATGTGTCCCTTGAGATGCATCAAAAATAAAAGAGCGTCAGGATTCCTTCATGCAAGCGTCCAATGGAAATAAACAAGCAAAATTAGATGCAAACCTCACTAATTACGTCTCACTGTGCAATCAATGTACCTTCAGGTAGTAAACCAGAAGTTCATTAAGAGCAGGATCAGCGTTCAGGTTGACCAGGAAGCATTTGTCCTCTCCGACTTTGATCCCTGATGACTCCAGAGAGATCCCCATGCTCTCCAGCTGCTTCTGACGATCCTGCAGAGAACAATGACAGCTGTCAATCAAATCCCACATTTTCTGTGAGACTGTAATCACTCAAATGTGCTCTTTCCTTTGGCTTGTTTCATTTAAATATGCTCTGTGTCTCAGATACAGTATGTCTCCTGAATTTAGAATTAGTGTTTATCGAAATCATTCTTGAATCTTGACAGCAAAAGTTCTCCATCTTAGTCTAGGAAAAACAACAGATATTTAAGAGAACTCATTTGAGATGTATTTTATAAGAGAAATTGAGCGACAATAGCAACATCGAGACATGCAAATATTGTGTGTGTGTGTGGTCCTGGTAAACCCTACATTGGTAATTCCAGAATAGTATAGTAATACCATTAGCTTTTGACCTTGTGGGGACATTTTTGGTCCCCATGAGGAAAACGGCTTATAACGGCTCATGCTTTTTGAAAATTAAAAAATGCAGAACGTTTTCTGTGATGGGTAGGTTTAGTGTAAGGGGACAGAATACACAGTTTGTACAGCATAAAAACCAGTCCCTCCAGGATTTCACGATTTTTTTTTTGTGATTTTTGCGATCAAAATGACTGATTTTGTGGTGGTAATTTCCAAAAATTTGTGAAAAAAATTGCGATTAGTCCTTCCAGAAAAACGTTTTTTTGTGATTGTTGCAGGCAAAAATTGATTGATTGCGCGGCCCGTTTTCTTTAAAATAATGAATGGAATTTCTTTAAAATGGAATATGCGGGATATTTATGCAATTTTATGCGATGAAATTGCAGGAATTTGCAAAATTGAGGGAACTTGCAAAAATTGCGGTTTGATGAAAAAGAGAAAAAAAGTGATTCCCCCAACATCCTGTTCTCACTAGGCTAATGTAATAGTCATTTCTTATTACTTCCTTTGATAAGCAAGCATACTACATCATAGAAAGTGCTGGGAATATTTAATTTCTCATCTTGTTTTATTTCAGACTGTAACGAGTGTAAATAAGGTGTGGCCCCTTTAAGAGCTGTGCGCTCCCTGTTGAACTCTCTGCAGTGTTATATGTGCGCCTCGAACACCCCATGTGTGCGGGTAATTTCTGTTTGATGCTACTTCTTTTATCTCATGTTGTTTATTAAGTAACGATGTGACGGTAGAACGTGTGACAGACAGTTATACGAGTTCGATTTGTGAGATGTCAATCGCCTCCGTGAGTCTGTCTAGCGTCGCGTAATTGCGTCACTTCATAACGTTCCCATGGAAACAGGGGGAAATGGCTGCTCTTGTGTGAAGCAAACGCAACATTTTTCAACTTTCTGCTAAGATACATGTGTGACTTATTTTGCAACGAAAATGGATTATGGAGGATTATGAAATTATGCAAACCCCGCATATTTTGCAAGGAAATCGGCAATTTATGCGGCGAAAGTGCGGCGTATTTGAAAAAATGCGGCCCCCGCATAAATATGCGGACTTTGGCTGATTTTGCATTGAATTCAGCGATCGCATAATCGCGTTTTTCTGGAGGGACTGCATTATGTCTATGGAAAGACCCCATTAAACATGAAAACCCAACTTGTGTGTGTGTGTATGTGTGACACCTGTGCAATCTCCTCCGTTTTCCGGAGTTTCTCTTCCCAAGTGACCGTCATTTCCTGAATGAGCTTCTCCGATTCGTGAAGTTTCTCCTTCAGCTCAGGAGCCTTCAGAGACTGACAAACACAACATAACAAACGTTATCATTAAAAGTTACGAGTCTGAACATCTCGCAGAGTAAAAAAACTACATGAATAAAAATGTGATTTAAAATAAGTAAGTAAATAAATAACAATTAGATTTAAAATAAATAAAAAAATACATTAATAAATAAAATTAAAGAAATAATGTAGTTTACTGTAGCAAGTAGAAAAATCCAAACAATATTCTACACATTAATAATATACTTGGTATAATATTTTTTTTTCTAATGTACCCCGAGTCTGACACTAAAGTTGAACTGAACTGAATATTAATTTTGCACAGCAAAAATATATAGCCTTTTAATTTTTAGGATGGATGTCCCTTGCACAAGGATGATCATATTTGGATCACCCCTGTGTCAGAGATTCTTCCGATAATCTCCCATAAATCTCTGCTCACCTCCGCCTGAGAGAGCTGCACTTTGAGCTTCTCCACCTCCTCCCGGAGCTCCCTGATGATGCGGGCGTTGGGGTCCTCATTGACCACGGCGTGGTTGACGATCCTCTTGGCTCGGTCGGCGTAGCGCAGCGTCGACAGCGTCTCCTCGTAGTTGTCAGCGGCTGGGCTGATGGTGGCGATCATGGCCGTCTTGCTGTTGCCACCGAGATTGTCCTGTAGAAGCAATCAGTTCAGAAACTGGAAACTCCATTCATTTCTCCATAGATTTTTAACAATAACTTCTAAACCTTTAAAGGCAGCCTTAATGTGAGCAACGAGGTTGTTAACAGATTATATATAACGGTGTTGAAGCTGGAAGCCCAGATTATTTCAACTTATTTTTAAAGTAATCAAGTTTAACAGCGGAATTCATGGTGAAAACTACATTACCCATAATGCTGTGCAGAAAATTCCACAAATCAGAGAGTCCAGATAAGCAAATTGCACTAAAAGAGCTCTTTACACCCATAAAACACCACAAAGTATGTAATCAAGTCACACTTAAAACTACTGAAGATGTGTGAGGGTACAAATGCACACTCTAGAAGGCAAAAAGTCTGAGTTTGAGGGAAAACGGATCCGTGACAAATGACTAAAAGCTTTGTATTATACCGTCAGGCCAGTAGTTGTCAATAGCGATGTGCATGACGTCAGTGTTTTCACAAATTCAAGTTTTTGTAGTTTACACGGAGACGATAACGGTATCATTTGCAAAAACCTGCACTTTTAAAGCACCTGCAATTTTCAGGCCCCCGAAGTGCCACTGACGTGTAGATGAATGGCCAAAACGCATAAGAACTTTTCAGTTTTCAGCAGTCGTGTGAGTTGAATTCCCCTGGACTTTTGGGTCTATAGAAGGAGACACACTGACCTTGAGCAGCCACGTCAGCACTGAGTCTCTGTAAGGCACAAACTTGCTCTTGCCTTTCCCTGCAGACTGATCAGCCAGAGCGGAGATCACACAGCCCAGCGTGGTCAGAGACCTGGAGTCAAACAGCACACACTCATTCAAGGGAGGCTCGCAAATATAGCTGCATGGTTAGCTGATTTTATGGGATTTTATTTTTTTTAATTAGAGATTCCCAAACTTTTTTGTCAGACAAACCTCTGAGTTAAAATATTTATTGTATACCGGAGACAATAAACAAAATGGTTAGTATCCCTGTAAGTATCCCTGAAACATTTGCATGTTTTCAGGTTCTCTGATTGGACCCCATTGAAGTCCATTATATGGAGAAAAATCCTGTATTTGTTTTCACTCGGATAGTGGTCACATGACCTGGAGGTAAACAACATTTTTTTTTTTAGTAAGGTTTTTTTTAAATTCTTTTAAAGTCAAATGATTAACTTTAATTCAACATTTTTATGATTTATAAATTCTTAGTTTTGTTATTGTTTTCATTTTTTTATTTTAATTCACCATTTTTAAGATTTATTAAATTTATATTATTTTATTTTTTTAATTATTTATTTAAATTTGTCACTTTTTTAAATAAACTTTTAGTTATTTTTTTCTTTGTTTTGTTTTTGTTTAAAAAGACTTGACATTTCATGATTTAATTAATGTTTAGTTAGTATTTTATTTTAATTATTTTATATGAATTCACCATTTTTATGATTTATAAATTCTTATTTTTGTTTTTATTTTTAATTATTTATTTTAATTCACCATTTTTTATGATTTAATACATTCTTAAGTGTTTTATATTTAAATTATTTATTTTAATTTGTCATTATTTATGAAATTATCCTTTAGCTAGCATTTTTTTATTTTTATTTTTTTATTATTTATATTAACTTGACATTTTGATTAATGTTTAGTTAGTATTTAATTTTAATTGTTTTTGTATCATTATAAGCAAGTGAAACGTTGCGAGAGCCCTCACCTGTTGATGTTGCTTCCTTCCTTCAGTCTCTCTCCAGCAGCTCCAGTCTTGGACACACGCTCGCTGCCGGCCAGATCAACCAGACTAATCTTGCTCACTTTCTCTCCAGAATTCTGCGTTCGCACACAAACACACACACACACACACACACATAAAAGCAAGTATTACAACTTCCTAAATTAGCACAAATACATGTGTCTGGTGTAGATCAGGGTCTAAAATGAACACTTGCCACGAATTAACTGATTATTAGGAACTGCAAAAAAAAAAAAAATCATATTTAGGAATGATAATCTGATGTCAGTGATGTGAGCATATGACTTTTGGATTTAAGTTAGGATGAATGACATGTTTTTGTGACAGATGAGAGATGAAGACTTAACCCTGTTTTTGAATTATTACAAATTTGTAAATGATTTTGTAATCATATTGCATAATTGTGCTTGGAGTCAATTATTTTATTTGTGATAAAGCAATAAAACTGTGTCGAGGTTACTTTTTTTTATACAAAGAAATTATGAACGCATGCAAAAACAAGAGAGAACGTACCAAATATTAATAACCGATTATGCTGTAGTTAATCTATGCTTTTTCCTGTAAGTTTTTTTTGTTTTTCTATGCATTTGTTTGTATGGTAAAACAAAAAACCCTCTGTTCTTCCCTCATATTTAAAATATTATTATTTGGTTTAATCAAACTTGTAGGGTCATTAAAAACAAAGCTCCCCTCCGGACATCACTTTTGCCCACTACTGTATGTGAAAGACGATGATTTATGCTGTATGTCACAAATAAACAAAACTGATCAATAATTTGTTTATCATTAGGGACAAAATATACTTCATTTCTCATATATATGCCAAATTTGAAATGTATAACGGTGATTAAGAGTGAAGCACCGACCCCCGACTGCAGGTCGTAGAGCGTTTGCGTGACGATGACGCTGAAGACGGCGTGCGAGCGACTGCTCTCCTCGTTCATGTTGGTGGCGGCTACAGTGCGGGATTTGTTCCCCTCCGACATCAGAGATTCAATGTCCTGCGTTGATGAGAAATGAGAGAAAACACGCAAATAAATTGCAAACATCTTTTCAACAGGGAACGTCCTCAGCTAATGCTTTGGAAAGGTTCTCTTCCAGTAACATTAATATGACGTTCCTTTTAATGTAACATTGAAACAACTGAGACTTTCATGAATCTTCTGAGGAAATATTTCAGGAGAAAATATGATGTTTACCTCGAAGCTCATCACAGCCAGCTGAGAGAGCCCGTCCACATACGGACCCAGGACTTTATGTTCCCTGACCTTCAGAGACTGTCTGCTCCTGTACACAAGGAAGAGAACAAATGTTTGAGCCTCTTGACAGTATCTAGAGCATGTTATTTATTCTGCTTATATTCATAATATGAATATATTATTCATAAATATAATTTAATTTAATTATTATAATTTATTATTTAATTTTTTTAATCTTAATTTTTTTTAATTTTCTCTTTTTGTTTTGAATTAAATTATATCTATTGATAATTATCAATAGATATAATTTAATTCAAAACAAAAAGAGAAAATTAAAAAATTTTAAGATTAAAAAAATTAAATTCTAAATTATAATAATTAAATTAAATTATATTTATGAATAAATTGTGTATATATATATATATATATATATATATATATATATATTAATATTACTTATTGTCCTGATATATATATATATATATATATATATATATATAAAATTAAATAATAAAAGGTAAAAATAAAAATCTGAAATGAAAAGGCAAAGTATAAAATTGTCAAGAAAACTGTTAAAAAAAGAACCCAAAGTGACATAACTAAGCCATAAAAACAGGACAAGAAATAATTTACTAATAAAATTGTAAGGATAAATACATTTTTAACAATATACTGTGAATAGTACAATAGAAAACAATAAAAAAAATTAAAGATACAAAATTTAAATAAATAATAAATAAATAAAAATTGAAGATGTAAAGCATAAAATTATAACAAATAAAAACATTTTTAAAAGTTAAACTAAAAAATTAAAATTAAATTATAACTATAAATTAATACAAACATCATATAGCACAAAATAAGATAACAATAAAAAAATAAGTAATGAATAAAATGTAAAAAATATTGATTTAAAAAAGGGCACAAATAAAAAACTATTGAAAATGTAAAGAATTAAATTGAAACAAAAAAGTCTACGAAATAAAAAATAAGGCCATAAAGTTGTAAAACTAGGAAATAATTTACTAATTAAATTATAACTATTAATAAAAAAATATATATAGCACAAAAATGTAAAATATAAAAACTGAAAACATAAAAAAATGAATTTAAACCCATAAAGCAATAAAAAATAGAATTTTTTTTGTAAAACATTTTTTTTTAAATGCTGGACTTTTAGTAAACTGAAAGCACCAGCACATCTGAGTGTGAAAACCAGCGCTGCAAACTCTCACTAGATGGTGTGTGTGTGTATATGACAGATCAATGACTGTGAACATCCTTCACACAGCCTGCAGATTTAAAGCCAGCTTCTGTGTATCCTGTGATTCTCGACACCTGTGTGAACTTGAGGAGTGTGTGTGTTACGAATCCGCTCACCCTTTGGGATCCAGCAGGTCTCGGACCTTCTCATTGTAGATCTCCATGAAGGAGACCTCCACCTTGAAGGAATGGGCCTCGTTCTGCTCTTGGGAGACCCTCTCGAACAGCGAGCAGCAGAGTCTCGGGATCAGGCCTGGCTGCTCTCCATTGCCCATCATTGAGAAGGATTTCCCCGAGCCTGCCAGACCACCAACACAACGTTTCAAAGGTTAGGAGACACTCTCTCACCCAGCAGGCGTGTTCACACACGTCAGCCCGCATGGAAAGCTTGTGTTGGAGGACAAAACGCCGGTCTGAGAACTAGGACAGGAAGGCAGAGGAAAGACTGAGCGGTTTAACACAACAGTGTGATTGGAAACGCAGAAGCTTCCTGTTCGTGAACGGCGAAACATCAGGTTGATGATTTCCCACAGACCACAGGGACAATTATTCAATGTGTTCTGCTCTTACACATTTGAAGAAATGTATTCATTACAGATCATTTTCATCTGCTGTGCTTTGTCAAGATAAAATAATGAAAAATAATACAATAAAAAATATGTATATTAAAATAATTTAAAAATCTGAAATAAATCTTAAAGAACTGAAACAAAGGATGTTTTATGAAATTTAACTTATTACATTTAACTTAAAGATTCAATATTTTTCTATTCTTTATTTAATGCTTTTTGTCTAAAGAAATGTTTACACTAAAAGTAGAAAAAGATAAATTGTAACTTTTTTCTTTGCATAAATATGATCAATTTAATGTAAATAAATATGTTTTTCCTATGTTTCAGATCTTTAATATATATATATATATATATATATATATATATATATATATATATATATATATATTATGGCTGTGCAAGATTAATCGCATCCAAAACAAAAGTTTGTGTTTACATAATATATGTGTGTAGCCTGTGTATAATTATTTTATATAAATACATATGCATGCATGTATATATTTAAGAATTATTTGCACGTAAATACTGTATATATATATATATATATATATATATATAAATACATAATATATATTATATATAAATATAAATATTTTATATATGAATAACACATTTTCTTAAATATATACATGCATGTGTGTGTATTTATATACACAAAATAATTATACACAGCACACACACATATATTATGTATACACAAACTTTTATTTTGGATGCGATTAATCGCAATTAATCTTTGCACAGCCCTAATATATATATATATTTATATTTTAGGGCAGTGCAAAGATATATATATATATATATATATATATATATATATATATATATATATATACAAATAAAAAAATTCAGGTTGAACTCTATCACTCTATGAATTTTCTTAGAACTAACTAGAAATAATATTTTTTTTTAAAAACGAAATAAAATGATAATTGAGAACACAACAGTTTTTGAAGTGAAATTGTGCTTTAATTGTCATTAAAAAATGCATGAAAAAAATCTATAAAAAATATGTTGGCATGAAATGTGACCTGGACATGTTTTTGTGAGATTCATCAGACCACCGTAAAACAAGGTGAAACGGGGAATTCCTTGTTGTGTGATTTTCACAACAGTGAAAGAAAATCTTTCTTTTCCAGTGTGAAACCTGTTTGTACACTATAGTTCTGTCTCGCAGGGCTCTTTTAGGGTAATTACCACTGCTCTCACGCCAATAAATGAGCATCTATTCATGTCTTTCAATGAAACGGATGTCACTATCAGCACCTTTACAAAAGACCACGTATTGTTTCTCTGTAACAGTACCTGTTTGTCCATAGGCAAAAATGCAGGCGTTGTATCCTTGAAATGCATTTTCAAGTATTCCCTCCCCAAGGCACTTGAACACGACCTCCTGACCTACAAGACAAACACATGAAACCATGAAAACCATCACAACAACATCTTCTCGCTCTGATCTCCGTACTGTACATGAAGGAATAATTCACAGCTCAGCAACAAAGGGATCTCCACATTTCTCATTTCCTTTCCTCTTAAAAGAAATCCGTCAAAAGCCCTCCCACAAAAACCTCCAAAATAAGCGAGTGAATGCGGAAACGGGCCGCATGATGCCCTTCGAGAATGCACAGTTCTCCACATTCATGGTGAATCAGCCAGCTGTGTAAAGAGCTAAATAAAGACGGACCTCGAGCACTTTCATGGCCTGTTGTTTGCGAGCACCAGTGCAGCTCGTGCAGTTCACACTGAACATCTGATGCAAGAAACCCTTCAGACTGGAGATCGTCACAACTCATTAACCCTGTTTAAGTGACGAGTAATTACTTTTTTTTCCAATTACTTTTTCCATTCACTTTTTATCACAGATAGAGAGAGAAATCATGTGTTACAGAAACTTGTAAAGAAACTAGAAAAGTAAAGTCCATAAACACAGGAATGTTAAAATGAAAACTAACACTGAACTAAAACTGCAATTGAAATGAACATTTTACAATAATGTCTAATTATGTAACGCTAGCCAACAATGAGCAATACATTTGTTACAGTATTTAAAAATACAGCTGTTCATTGTTCAGATCAGAATCATTAATCAAGATACTTTTTTATATTTTAATAATGTATTAGTAAATGTTGAAATTAACATGGACTAAGATTAATAAATGCTTTACAAATATTTTTCATTATAAGTCTAATGTAGTTCACTAATGTTGACAAATGGAGATATAAAAAGAAGATATAAGCGAACTAAAAATGAACCTAAATTACAAAGAAAATGAAAATACTAAAATAAAAACGAATTCAAAATCCAGACTCCGTCTAAAGTAAGATATGGTTCAACTTTATTAATTCCATAAGAGAAATTTCAATGCCAGAATCCTCAAATAAAAATGTAGATAATTCATATAATAAGAAAAATTACTAAGCCATCTATCAAAAAGACAATAATAATAATAAGAATAATAAGAAGAAAACAGAGAAAAAATATTGCACATGCAAGTAAGGTCCTGCCCAAAAAATATATTAGCAATTTGCAATTTAATTAGCTGTAAACTGATTGATGGAATTTAATATATAAATACCCAAAGCATCACGTTAAATTGATTTTATAGCAGAAAAAAAGGCTTGTGAAAAAATAGGAATTCCCCAAAGCATTCATCCTTAATTTGACTGTACAGGCCTGTATAAAACCCTGTAACTGCACATTATCCTTCATAAAAGACTTTAATAACCAGTGTGTCTGAGCGAGTCAATATCACACTCACTGCACTAGCGGGTTCATGAATACACCTTTATATCCATTAGACTGTAAGACTGACAGCTGAAAGAAGCAGATCCATGTAAGAACATGTCTGTTAAGTCATTAGTTTGTCAGCCAGGCTTTATTTTGGCACACTTAAACAGAGACTTGAAGAGCCATGTCAATGTGTGACAGTGCAGTGTGGGGTTTCAGAACAAAAACAACACTGACAGAAATAAAGTGTTATACAGTGCTTAGCATAAGTGAACACACCCATGCTAAAGTTGACTAAAAAGAGAAATAAAAAAAAACATCTTTTGGAAATTGATCTTAATGCCTTCATTTAAAAAATGTGGAAAACTCTATAAGTCAGGACGCCCCTATGTTAATTTCCCATAGAGACAGGCAGATTTTTATTTTGGCCATTTATTTCATATTTGGCCATTTACTGTATTTCATTTTTGGCCAGTTATTTCATTTTTAGTCACTTATTTCATATTTGGTCAGTTATTCTATATTTGGCCATTTATTTTATATTTGGCCAGTTTTTTCATATTTGGTCACTTATTTCACATTTGGCAATTTATTTCATATTTTATTTCATTTTTGGCCATTTATTTCATATTTGCACAGTTATGTCATATTTGGCCATTTATTTTATATTTGGCCACTTATTTAATATTTGGCCAGTTATTTGATATTTGCCCATTTATTTCATATTTGGCCAGTTATTTCATATTTGGCCATTTTTTTCATATTTAATTTCATATTTGGCCAGTTATTTCATATTTTTCCATTTATTTTATATTTGGCCACTTATTTAATATTTGGCCAGTTATTTGATATTTGCCCATTTATTTCATAATTGGCCATTAATTTCATATTTGGCCAGTTATTTCACATTTGGCCATTTATTTCATATTTGGCCACTTATTTCTTATTTGGCCAGTTATTTTATATTTGCCCATTTATTTCATATTTAGCCATTTATTTCATATTTGGCCATTTATTTCAAATTTGCCCAGTTATTTCATATTTGGGCATTAATTTCATATTTGGCCATTTATTTCATATTTTATTTCATATTTGGCCACTTATTTCATATTTGGCCACTTATTTCATTTTTGGCCAGTTATTTCATATTTGGCCAATTATTTCAGTATTTTCACTAAAATAGCCCCACATCATCACACACCCTTCCCCATATCTAGAGATTACTTTCCATAAGATCATCTCTCAATGCAAATCAAATCAGCTATTAGGCTAACTAAAAGAAAACCAAGCCAAACTCTTGGTGTGGTGAAGGGTATGTGATGAGGTGGGGCTATTTTAATACTAATTTAATAGTATCCTGGATCCATGAAGTAACTGGCCTTTAAAAATAAAAAATCTGCCTGACTCGATGGGAATTTAACATACGGGTGTCCTGACTTAAGCACCCTGTATTTTAAGGAAGAACATTTATTTATTTACGATACATTATTCATTCACAAAGAAAATTGGTGTCCATAAAGTTTGGAGTTTTTCAAATTTTTTAATTAAGGCATTAAGATGAATTTCCAATAGATCATTTTTTTATTACTCTTTTTAGTCAACTTAAGCATGGGTGTGCTAAGCCTTCTCCAGTTTTGCGTGTGTAATATGCATCAGACGGTCAGTGAACACCACAGTATTACTAGTACCAAGCCTAAACTAGCCTGGACCAGCATGTGATCTAAGCTGCTCTTCTCGGACCCCACCCTGGGAACGGCACATCGTGTGTCCATGTTATTTCCAGGGCTTTCCATATTACAATACCAAAAGTAATCCATCATTATTATGCAGGTGTGACTCCATCCAGCACAGCGAGGGAAAGTGATTCTGTGTGGACGTGTCAAAGAGTGACTCACCGGCGTACTTCGGGATGTTGGACTCATCCATGGACCAGAAGCAGTGGTCGAAGGCAAACACCTGCAGACACACAGAGAGAGGCATGTTATAACACACTCCTCTTGATGCTGGTCAGGTCTCAGACAGACAAAAGAAGACTTCATGTGTTTTGTACCTGATACACACACACACACACACAACATGATTCTGCTTGTCTTGAACACGCTGAGTGAATGAGAATGGGAAAACACCCCTCATCATCACTATTTTATGACACTATTAGAAGAAAAGGTTCACTGTGTATATATAGAGACTTCATATACAGGTGAAACTCAAAACATTTGAATAGTTCATTTATTTCAGTAATTCAACTTAAAAGTTGAAACAAATTTATTATATAGACTAAGTAATACATAAGTGAGACATTTCAAGCCTTTATTTGTGATCATTTTGATCTGAGTGAAAATTGTCTCTATGTTTCATTAGTGTAGTAGGTTTTAATTTCTCATTAGGCATTTTACAAGAAACAAGCTTAAACTTAAATGAAACATTTTAAGGAGCAGTGAAACGCTCCTGTGGTCTCTCCTGAGACATTCTTACGGTGCTTGTGTACAGCAACAGTCTTCGTGAAGACACAGTTAATTATATACATAAATCTGGAGACAGTGGAATAAATTCCTGCTTTGGTGACACATGTTTCCAGAGCGACCGACCCTGCGGATCCGTACGGGAGCAGGGATACAAGCCCAGAGTGAGAGTTTTCCTTATCTCACATCCTGAACAACGTAGAATTGTTAGTGCATAAACGATTTTCGCCCTAGTTTTGCAATAAACGGTTCATAAACTAGATTTCTATAATAGAAGATACATATCTTCAGTTGTATAAGATATTAAAGGTGACCTATTATGCCCTTTTTCAAAGTCTTGATGTTGTTTTTGGTCTCTACTAGAAAGATTTTTCATGCTTGAATGAATTTTTTCACATATTCTCCATTGTTGCAGCTTCTCTCTTCCCAGTCTGCCAGTAACGCTCAGTTTAGTTCCTGCCTCTATGAAGCCCCTCCTTCTGAAAAGCTCAATGCGCTCTGATTGGTCGGCTGGGCGAGTGCGTTGTGATTGGTCTCGCAATGATGTCCCGCCTCTTTCCGATATCACCAGTTTCAACACAATACTAAAATAACTCAACCGGGTCTCGTCCCTTTATTCTGCGTATATGCCTTGGGTGGGAATTATTTAAATGAGGAATTAAGAAAACTTAAGAATACAATTGAGGCGTTTTTTCATGCTCAAACAGCAACATTACACACTGAAGACAGTAGAAAATGTTAAAAAGCATAGCAGGACCCCTTTAAGGCTCAGATTACTGTACGTGTTTTATATACGTCGATATAGTCTTGTTCCAAATTCAACAAAATCCTCCAATGGATTTATAGGATTTAAAGAGTGCAAAATGGGGTTTAATAGCGATACAGTAGAACTACCTTGGGATTTTGGGATCCCCAAATAACATTTCAGATAGCAGTGCTTAAAAGAAACATTTTTTTGAACATTATAATAATCTAAATAACCTTTTTGAACTATTAAGAACCTTTTGTGGAATAAAAAACATAAATGTCAATTCCTTTATTTTTACGAGAGTGACTTTCTTAACTTTTAAATTCATATTGTTTCCATATTTTGACTGAATAAGAAAATTGATTAAGGATGAGCTGTGTTATGTGTTTTGCAGTGATATAGTGCGACATGTTTTATGAGCACGCATGAGTTCTCTCTCTGGAGATCACTGGGAAACAGACAGACTCTCTCATCTGTAAAATCAGACTGACCCAAATGTTCTCAGATTAAGAACAGAGAGCGAAAACACTGGAAACACGCATGTAGAATATACTCGGCGTTATCTGAACATCCGTCTGAAGAGGAGGAAATAACAATAAATATCTCAAATTATTTGATCAAATACACTTTTCTTTTTCAAAAAATAGTTCTGCACTTATTTATTCATTCAATTCAATAAGAAATATTAGGGCTGGGTATTGACTCAAATTTCACAATTCGATTCGATTTCGATTCGATTCAATATTGATTATTTTGGATATCAGTTACAATAAATGGCAAATTTTCAAGGAAATCAAATCTCTTAACTAATGCTGTAAACTATGGGAGTCTAGTTGTAGCCTACTAGGCTTCAGTAGCCTAATATGAAGGTAATAATTAATGGTTTTGTAGCTATAAACACTTAAATTACACTTATTTATTTTTATAATAAGAAGATTATATGAAATATAAACATTTAAATGTCTGTCATAAAAACTTGCCAGATTTATTCAAATATGCATTAAATATTGAAGAACACTAACGAGTGTGGACTAACGAGTTGATGTGGATTTTCTGAGGTAAATATGACGATACATGACATTGATTACAAGCTGTTTACCTGACGTCTTTCCACGGTTGAAACGCTGATTGAGCGAATCAATGTGACATAATACGGATTTCGATAAGCTGTACTCTATCTTTTAACACACTTTCAGATGCTCATTCATGTTTATTTCGCGCTGTGACTGGTATTATTAACCCGGAAGTGAGATCAGCGCTGCTGCTTCTCTTGAGCTGAGCCAGAGCGATCTCACGCCACAGCGACAAAACGCTATTTATGTTTTTGAATTTCTAAAGAAAATGGACGTAATTTGAAATTTTGTTTCATATCAATACTAACAAAGGACAAAGATTAATGCGATTTTTTGGATGCGCGCAGCCGCGATACAATGATCCATTCATTCAAATGAAACAGGATGACTAATCGATTCTTGAGATTTAAGAATCGATATCGGTTCGTAAAAATGAGAATCGATTCATATCGAGAAATCGATATTTATTTATTTGCAGTTCAGGAGATTGTCTTGACCAGGACCACACCCCTAAATGCATTGAAGCAACTGCCATGTGATTGGTTGATTATATAATTGCATTAATGAGAAATTGAACAGGTGTTCCTAATAATCCTTTAGGTGAATATATTATTATCTTATACAGAAAGGAGGAGAATTTGCATTCCAATTTAATGTCAATGTCTGCATTTCAATAACACGCGTGGCACAGTTTCATAGACAGAGCCAGGTTTAACAGTTAGTGAATCAGTGCAGCAACTGAATTCGGCACAGTGTATTTTGAGTCATATTCTCTCTGTTCATTGGCGTATGCGGAGAAACGCTTTCCAGCAATCGGCACTACGCTTCTGATTGGGTAACTGGTTGAAAAAGGAGAAAAGCTGGAATAGTGTTGCTCAGCATTAGTCTGCACTGCAGTCTGTCTGCCAAGCACAATGGCAGCGCTGCGTCTGCGAGCGAGAGAGGGAGACGAGCAACAATGCAGCTTTGAATGTGTGTACACTGGCCCTGTGTGTCCCTCGCTGCCTCACACATTGTAGCTCTTTGTGGTTGTTCACGAGATCTTAGAGGCCTGACACATTCACACAGACGCTTATCCCCGTCTGATGACCCACCGGAAGGATGGAGGAGCTCAAATGCCTCTTTGACTGCATGTGGAAACACTTTAACGTGAAAATTGTGTTGTTAACCATGTACTGTAAAGCCTGACATATGTCAGAAAAATGAAATGGGACAGTTTATTGAACATGCATATGTGTTTTTTGTTGAGTATCATGTTTGATACATCAGGCTTCTATGGCTCATATAGTGTGTGATGAAGTTAGACTATGGAAAAAACACCAAGTTTACAGTATTTGAAGGCCAAAACTGAGCAAAAATATTTAATTTGGTGCAGTAGTTCATATTAATATGGCCAAAAAGGTGATGGCTTGTATTGTAAATCAATGATATATTTATATTACAGACTACTTACATGAAATGCATTTAAATATCAGTCGTCACTCTATCTGCCAATAATATTTCTTGATTGATTATATTTAAATGCTTAGTTTTATGATCAAAGCACTGTAGTTGTGATGATGATTGAGATGAACAAATAAATCTTCCTCCAAAGCTGCACATTATGATTGATTTTTCATCATGATTTGAATATGATTTTTCTAGAAATAAATAAAAAAAGATATACGGATAATAATCAAGTAAACCTAGGATGAGACCTATTCAGAGATACATAAAAAAATGGAAGAGAATTTTAAGTAATTCACAACTACATTGCTATAGCTGTAATATGAAATTTGTATAAATATTAATATACACATAAAGAAGAAAAACTTTGTCTTACCTTTGGCTGTTTTCTGAGTGTAAAGAGGTACATCAGGACAGGAAGCAGTTTCCATAAAGACAAATAAAGAACAAAGCACACAATCAACAACATTATTTTACACGGCTGCATTTAACATTTTTTGTCTTAATAATTGACCCAGTACATCAGAAATGGCTCATTTAGTAGTAGTAGTAAAAAAAGAAGAAAAGGGATGCATTACATTGATCAGAAGTGACAGTAAAGACATTTATAGTGTTACAAAATATTTCTATTTTAAATAAATGCTGTTCTTTTTAAACTTGATCCAAAAATCAACATTGATAACTGGAGATGCTGAAAATTCAGCTTTCATCACAGGAATAAATTACGTTTTACATTTCCGTTTTTCTGAATTAACGAGTTAATTATCTCGAAATGGAAAAAAAGTTTTCACTCTGTTTTTATGAATTAACAAGTTTTTTTTAGATAATCAAGTCATTAATTGAGAAAAACAGAGCAAAAACTTTTTTTCCATGAAAAATGAACTCGTAATTTTGAGATAATTAACTCGTTAATTCAGAAAAACAGAGTAGATTTTTTTTCTTCAAGTGAATGCACAGGAATAAATTACGTTTTACATTTCCGTTTTTCTGAATTAACGAGTTAATTATCTCAAAATGGAAAAAAAGTTTTCACTCTGTTTTTATGAATTAACAAGTTTTTTTAGATAATCAAGTCATTAATTGAGAAAAACAGAGCAAAAACTTTTTTTCCATGAAAAATGAACTCGTAATTTTGAGATAATTAACTCGTTAATTCAGAAAAACAGAGTAGATTTTTTTTCTTCAAGTGAATGCACAGGAATAAATTACATTTTACATTTCCGTTTTTCTGAATTAACGAGTTAATTATCTCAAAATGGAAAAACGTTTTCACTCTGTTTTTATGAATTAACCCGTTTTTTTTAGATAATCAAGTCATTAATTCAGAAAAACAGTGCAAAAACTTTTTTTCCATGAAAAATGAACTCGTAATTTTAAGATAATTAACTCGTTAATTTTTTTTTCTTCAAGTGAATGCAATACACTTCCATACATTTCTTTGTTCAAAACAACAACAAAAAAGAAAGAAAAATTAAGGAATAAATTCTCTATTAAAACTGGCAGGTACCCTGAACTTTTCCCAGCACATTCCACGTTTTGTGTCACTGACCTCATTTATAGGTCATTTCTTTCCCCTTCAAACCTCGTTAATGACTTGATTAATGGAGGTCTTTACTGTCTCCTTGCATTTACGCTCGTGTTCATTGAGTTGTTCGCCGGTATTTCCTGAATGATGAGCGTGAATGGACTCATAATACACAGAGATTTAGGCCTGAATGTCGCAGTAGATCTGCTGTGCAAACTTTAGTAAAGCTCAGGGACTTTACAGCTGAGGTCAGGTAAGGGTCACGTCTCACAAAACCTCTCTCTCTCTTAAATGCAATGACAACAAGGATAAAATGTATGTGACTGTCCATGCACCTTTCCAAAAAAAGAGTGGTCTCCACAAAATCTCCAAAACCTCATCATTGCAATGCATTATGGAATTGCCGTCTCCCGACGTGGATTCATGCAGTAATGCATTGAGTTTGGAAAAAAAAAGTCTTTTTAGAGCACATCTACAAATCTACATAAGCAGTTCACTAGGTTTTGGAACAGATCTCTAGTATTACCAGCACACGAGACTAAAATACTCCTCCGTTCACCACAAATGTTTTCCCAAGCATCTTTAAGTAGAACTAAAGAAAAAAATCTCTCAAATGACTTTCCCATACACACTCGATTTGATTTCTAAAAATAAAAACCTGTGTTTCCATGATGGTGTTTGGTATTTGTGTGAATGACACGGTGCATCTTCTATATATTAGTATATAGAAGTGATGAACTTTGATTCATCATGTGACTGTTTTTATCATCTGTTTTTTTAAGGTAGTCGTCAGTATATTATAAAGGAAAAAAAATTGATTCAGTACTTTGGTTTTTCAGTTCATAAAACTCAACATGTTGCTACTTATACGGTAACTTTCTGGCAACCACAGCAGCAATTTTTTTTTTACTGTAAATTTCTTCTTATTTTACAGTGTGATAAATGTTACATGTATAAACTTAAATGAATAGAAGTACATCTTACAGACTCTTTACTCTGCCAATTGAGCCAAAATATCACTGAATGTTTCTAGATGTTACGCGAGGACTCTGGAAAGTACCTCTCTGATAATGTTTTATTGCACAAGCTGATAAGAGTTCAAGTATGTATCAGCTTCAGCAGGATTGGTCTGGTCTACACACTCCTCTGTGCTGATGAACATACCTGAGCTGTGTGTCATTACACTTCAGCCACGGGCACTGCCCACGCTGGCACTCGTTCAGCCAGATGACCATCTCCTGCTCAATGGATTGGTACTACTACTAGTGATCTCAGATTACCCTCTCTAGTAATCCAGCACTCGGCACACTGAAGCCTGTCGTCCTGCCAAGTAGTGTTGCACTGTGACACGGCCAGTGTTGTGCAAGTTACTTCCAAACTGTAATACATTAGGTATTACTTGTTACTGTTATTTAAAAGTAATTCATTACCTTACAATATTACTGTCTCAGAATTGTAATGCGTTACATTACTCATGTATTACTTTTGAGTTACTTTCACCAAAATAACTAAGTAGAACTTAACTTTTGGGCTGTAACGATATGCAATATGAAACCGAAATCGCGATTCGCCACACGACTCAGATCCACGAACCTACAGAATCGCGACACACCTCTTCCAACTCCAGCGTTATTCTCCTTACCGTCCAGATCCAATGCTGCCTTATCTTTAAATCAGGCTATTAGTATTATTTGAAGTTAACATTATAAAATACGTAGACCTACACCACAAAACTAGTTGAGGATAAATTATTTAAAATTGGGGAAGTCCAGCATTATGGACATGACATTTGCAGTCAAAACTTGAAATAAAAATTCTCAGAAAATACATGTATTGAAACGTATATAGGCTACTTCCTTAAAGGACCTCAGAGATTAGACAAATATCAGTCTATGTTTTATTTTTAATATTAGGGAAAAGACACACATTCATGCGTGACAAATAAAATATATTTTTTGTAATTCTGTTAATTACACTGCGCAAATCGGATGAGGAAGGGTTGGCTCTCCAGTCTCCATAGAACTTAAAATATTCATTTTATTTCAGTTTTCGTGTTCGCATTTATGAGGAAAAAACAATGTTACAGACGCGACCGCTCTGAACTGGCACTAAAAGACTGCTTTAAAACTTTCACATAGTCTGTTGCCTTTAAGAAGTAAAAGCAGACAATACACTGTAATACAACTGTAATACAAGCCTCACTGAACATGTAACGAGTAAAATATTACTGAAAATTGATTAGTAATGCCTTACACTACTGCGTTACAGCAAAAAGTAATATGTTACTGTAATGTATTACTTTTGTAATGCGTTACTCCCAACACTGTGACACGGCACTACGCAAACCTCAAAATACATGCATTGCCAGAGTTTTTATTTTCAAAAGTTAGTTAGTAATGCAAAAATGCAAATTTCACTGTATATACAGCAGGTATACAGTGTGTGTGTGTGTGTGTGTTCATACTTAGTATACTGCAAATCCATTAACATATTTACTGACATATTGTTTAACGCTTACTGATGTGGAGTACTTCTTTATTGCACAATCCACATTTCTTAATATTAAGCCTAAGATGTGTTTTAATATCACTATTAGTAAGGATAGTATGATCTCTGTATAATTTCAGACTTTAAATGCAAGATATTTACAGTGTACTTAAAGTATACATGCAATAGTTGTATACTTTAGAGGTGGTGATGGCGCAGTGGATAAGACACATGCCTTTGGTGTGAGTGACTCGGGTTCGAATTCACTGTGAGACACCAATGTGTCCCTGAGCAAGACACTTAACCCCTAGAGGCGTGCGACCTCTGACATATATAGCAATTGTAAGTCCCAAGGTATATAATTGCACGGTATATATAAAGTATGTAATGTGTAAATGTATTTGTAGTGTATTTATAATAAATGTATTTCAAATATATTTCAGTATATTTCTTTAATATAAAGTCTTTGTTCTGATTATCAAAGACAAATTATGCATCAACTAGTACAATATATTATACTAGTACAACGAGTATGATATATATATATATATATATATATATATATATATATATATATATATAGTACAATATATACTTTATTTAAATAAAGTACTAGTAAAAGCAATAATATCTTAGTGTAAACTGCAAAGAACCGCAGCAGCAACAACAGAACTCAAAATTATGTTAAAATCTAGGGCTGTCAAACGATTAATCGCATCCAAAATAAAAGTTTTTGTTTACATGATATATGGGTGCACTGTGTATAATTATTTTATATATATATATATATATATATATATATATAAATACACACACATGCTTGTATATATTTAAGAAATATTTTCATGTATATACTGTATATAGATTTATATATGATTTATATTATATATAAATATTTTATATATAAATTTTTTTTTCTTAAATATACATGCATGTGTGTATATTTATATATACAAAATAATTATACACAGTGCACCCACATATATCATGTAAACACAAACTTTTATTTTGGATGCGATTAATCATTTGACAGCCCTATTAAAATCACAAACACAAGAACTACATTACATCAATAAAGTAATTATGGCAAATAAACACATACAGATTAAATACGAGTTAGCACTTTCTGTGCCACTGCTAATCTGTTTTTTATAAGCAGAGCCATTGTGCCTCCAGCCCCTCATTAGAGTGCATGACCGACGTCCAGACACTGAATATGGGCCACTAACTAGTGTAACATCCAGCCGCTAGCGGACAGAACCAGTGGAGCTCTGAACACAACCACCTCACCCGAACGCTATTTCAATGAATCAAATTGAAATTTAAACTCTATTTAAATCAAATCAATTCTAGGAATCATGCACTGCAAATAATACATACAAAAATAATATGATACTGATCTCACCATACAATATTCTCAAGATACTTTAAACAAATGCAAAATAAAGATGCTAATTTTAATTGTTACTTCTAAGACATGATAAACAGAAAGTACGGTTCATAAAAATAATTAGTAATAAAGAACTTGTTAATAATCATGATCTCAATCTGTTCGAGACATGATCAGATCTGGTAAAACATACTTTCTGTCAAGGATAGCATACATTTTGAAAAATATTGAAATACTGTACTTTTTAAATAAGTATTATCACTTAATTAAAAAAAATATAAAATGCATGTTTAATGGCAGAGTGCACAATTACATTATTTTGAACATCAGACATTTGGCATTAGTCAAAGACCCAACAAATTGCATTATCATATTATACTCAGCAGCAATAAGCAAAATGCATGTGCATGTTTTTACACATTTATAGTCAGTGAGTGAGGAAAACATTACCCGAGACAACACACATGACGAACTTGAAGGACCAGGTGATTCTACAGACTTGATTTTGTGGGAAAATTTGCAGAAAGGATTCAAATGTTTAATGCTTAAAGTCTGCATGCGCTAGAGCTTACTGAACACACAGATGTAGTGTGCACCCGCTTCCCACTGAGCTGTAACAGGGAAAAGCATGTAACCGTTTGTAGCATTTGTCACAATGTGCCTTAAAGCATGTGCACACTGACACAGAAATGCCACATATGATCACAATCCTCCCTAGCACTAGAGCTCATAGGTTGAAAATATCCTGATATGAGTCACTGTATGTGGTACATAGATGCCAAAAGCATATTTATTACAGTGCAACCGGAAAGTATTCACAGCCCTTCACTTTTTCCACATTTTGTTTTGTTACAGCCTTATTCCAAAATGGATTAAATTCATTATTTTACTCAAAATTCTACAAACAATACCCACTTAACCCCTAGTTGCTCCAGAGGCGTGCGACCTCTGACATATATAGCAATCGTAAGTCGCTTTGGATAAAAGCGTCAGCTAAATGAATAAATGTAAATGTACACTGTAAAAAATAACCGTGATTTTAACGGTAAAATACTGTAAACAGTACTGTTACTGTTACAGTGCAAAACTGTTAATTGGTAAACAGAAAGTTTTTGTACTATATACGATAAATAACTGTGATATAATTTTACAGTAAAATACCGTTAAATTTACAGTTTTTGAAAGTGAAAAAAGAACAAATCATTGTATAATTTACAGTGAAAAACCGTAAATTGACATTCCCACAATTCCCTGTGTGACACTTCACATTTTATGTATTTTTCTTGAAATAACTATGGTTCCTCATAGTTTTGTTGTTGTTTTTTTTCTAATCAGTTATGTACATTAGGGTTTTATGTTACATTTAATGTTGTTAAATTAATGTTTATTAATTCCATGTTACTTTAAATAAGTATTCACTTGTGATGAGCTGTGATTGCTCATGTAACTCTCTTCACTGCTGTGATGATTGTTGCTTATCAGTGTATTACAATGGTTTAAAACAGATATCAATACGTCAATAAGTTGGTAAATCAACATTTTATCAGAAAATAAAATCCGGTTTATTACTGTCAATTTTAAGTTAAGTCTGTAAAACCATTAACGTTCCTACCGTATTTTTAACGGTAATGTTCTGGCAACCACAGCTGCCGTTTTTTTACCGTAAAATTTACGGTTTATTTTTTACAGTGTAAATATGCTCGGTTACACTTTATTTTACAGTATGAGCACTTATTTACTAAGAAAGAACTGGGTAATATAAGGTAACATGGGTGACGGTTAGGTTTAGGGGTTCGGGGTTAGTAACTAGTAATAAGTAAATGGGGTACAGGACTGTAAAATAAAGTGCTACCCCGTTCACAATGACAGTATGAAGCTAAACAAGGTAAGATGTTTAGAGACTTCACATCCCGAACACAAAGAGAAGCCTGTTGAGGTTAAGAAGCTGGAGTATTGCATTAATTACAATGTTTTTCTCAGGTTTTTATGTGGGTGGATGTAGGTGGGGTGCTTGAAAAGTGTAGTTTAGCTACTGACTTCACAATCAAAACCAGAATCTTAAAACTCCTTCCAATTCCTACCCCTGACTCAACCACTTGTGCAACCAAACACTGACACTGACAGAATAATGAATCTGCTTTAGACTCGCAGCAGATGCTGAAGCTGCAGGAAATCAAGTGTCACTGCTGCACAGAATCACTGCAGGAATTCAAACGTTTGGAATGTTCCGAAATAGAATCTCTTGCAGTCACGATTGACACTTTGGAAATGGACCAAAAAATTAAAAATGTTGTATCATCACATTTTTGTTGCTCTCCAGCACTGACTTTTGAAGATTTCAGAGATTAAGGTTGTTTAGTGAGAGACTTCATGCAAACCAAAGCAATGCTGGTATGGAAACCATTAGGAAATCGCATATTTCACACTCCATTTTTAACCATCAGAACATAATAGTGGAGGACATGACAAGCCACATCAGGAAGGAAGCAACTTGCCCTTCCCATAGAGCAATCAGTCTCACAGCTCAAACAAAGGCTAAGCATCCAACCCAACACGTGAAGCTCATGTCTAAATCCACAGCACATTCAATACATACATTGAGTATAAGAGTATGCTTCATTTAGTGAGTTAGAAAGCTTATGGTATGCACGCTTGTGTTCACTAATAATGCGATCCAAGAAGAGACCTGGTGGAGGAATCAGATTCTCCAAATCGTCATGCTTTAAATGAATTAGAGATCGAGTCAGATGGGACAGTGGAAGAACTGAGATGTTTTAATAACCCCCCAAAAACATAATGAGGGCGTCTCTGGTATTGGAATATCGTCGTTCCAGACTGTTGTTGGTCACTGAGCAACAGATCAACACATCAACATTTAAAAAAAAACATAAGAATCACTAGCTTAGTGAGTCAAAGTTCCTAAGAGACGATTAAGCTCTCACAAAACCTGGCGCTCGGCCTACTCTCTACATAGGCACCTTTTGAGACAACATGCTAACTGAAATGCAAAACACTCAAAATAAAAACATACAAACTACACTGAGTTAGAAGAACTTAATAATTAGTAGCATAAACAAAAACAAAAAGTTCTTTTAACTCATTATAGAAAAATCTAAACGTCAAACCACATTAAACCCTTAAAGGACTTTCCCTTAAAAAAAACACATAAAATAACACTTAACCACACAGTAAAAAAATAAAAAATGAAGTAACCTGGTTTCCTTACAATTTTAAGTTCATTAAAATGGAAAAATTGAGTTAATACAATCAAGTTTCTTCAGAATATTGTTATCTGAACTACATAAATTATTTAAGTTGAAAAAATGTGATTACAAATCATGAAAATATTTTTTTACAGTGCAAGAAATTTTATTAAATTACTGCAACTTATGTTAAAAAATTGTTTTAATTAAATTAATGAATTGTAACTTTTGCATTCATTTTTTTGAGTGCAAATGGGCTCTAATTCTGTGGTACATAAAACTCAAGTCAACTGATTTCAATCGAATTGTTAAGATTGGTTAATAATAATAAGCCTTAGAGTTTGACTAAAAGATGGTTTTTCTTCAGTGAGAATAAACCTTAACCCCAACATTGAAGAAACGCAAACCTCTCTGTAAGTAAACTCCTACATGGATGAAAGCAGCAACATCAACGCACTACATCAGCAGGAACTTATATGAAGTTCATAAACCTGTTAAATGTGGTTCAGTTCCCTCCCAAAAGCATTCAACACTGACATCTTTACTGCAGTGACCACTCCTTCCTGACCCGTCTTCTCTGACAGACACCATACACACTCGTGCTGGGAAAATCTGCTGCTGAATTCACCGGAAGCATTAGAAATGTCTGAATGGGAAATGTCTCTTGAAGTTGAAATGTGTTTTTGGAAAGAAATGGTCATTTTGACCTCGCTCCCTTCAACAATGATCATCAGTCATCTTACAATTAGTGTCAACTTTGAAACTGAAGTTCACCAAGCTAAAAGTTATGCTTCAATTAAGACAAAACAAGCTGCTTAAAAAAGGTATTTTGCTTATAGGTATGCATCAATATGAAAATTTTGGCAGATACGATAACTCAATATTTTAAAGCCATAACCGATATATTGGCCGATAAACCTAATTCTAAATTTATTTTGAGAGCCTGATTACAAAGTCTCACTATTAAAAGCCATGTCCCAAGCACACAATCATAATAAACTCATTATAATTTTATGCAGCCAACACTCTCAGAAAAAAAGGTACAAAAGCTGTCACTGGGGCTGTACCTTTTCAAAAGGTTACCCAACGGCTGCATATTGGTACCTTAGTGGTACATATTAGTACCTATGTATATATTAGCACCTACAATGTACATATTAGTACCTAAAAGTACATATTAGCACCTAAAATGTACATATTAGGACCTAAAATGGACATATATCTCCTGAAATTGACATATTAGCACCTGAAATGGACATATTAGTACCTAAAATTTACATATTAGCACCTAAAATGTACATATTAGCACCTAAAATGTACATATTAGCTCCTGAAATGGACATATTATCACCTAAAATGTACTTAGCACCTAAAATGTACATGTTAGTACCTAAAATTTACATATTAGCAACTAAAATGCACATATTAGCACCTAAAATGTACATATTAGGACCTAAAATGTACATATCAGCACCTAAAATGTACATATTAACACTTAAAATGTACATATTAGTACCTAAAATGGACAAAAGTTTACCTTTTGAAAAGGTACAGCCCCAGTGACAGCTTTTGTAGCTTTTTTTCTGAGAGTAAATATAACAATAAATTGATAATAAAGTGATTTTGATCATATTTCAAGCAATTCAAAACCATCATGTTGAACAGTGCGCATCTGAAGTGTCTCAGCTGAAGGAAATAATCCATTATTTATCGCCCAAATGTTCTTATTCTTACATAAAAAAAATTATCATATCAGACGATACCGTTTGGAAACTAAAACCCATGGTACATACATAGATAGGTTTATTCTTTATTAATTTGACATTTTTAAAGTATAGCTTTTTTTTTGTCATTCATAATGATAATTTCAAGTGTTTTCTTATTATAAATATTTGGCAAAATTGGCACAAAATAATTATGTCATTAATGTTTCTCTAGAAATTTAAGTTTTCTCAAAGCAAAAACGTTTTGTTTTGTTTTTTTCTAGAAATGAATGTTTTCTTCCATTAAAAAAATAAAAATATTTGGCACAGAATTTTACACCGTTGAAATTAAGATTTTTAAAAAAAAATAAAATCTTTGCCACAAAAATAATGAGGCTGAATTAAACAAACATAAATCAGCCCTAAATGCAACCGATAGGACACTGATTTACTAAACTGAACAACATAAGAAGTGAGAACAGTGATGTGAAAGAAAGTGCTGTGGCGTAATACACTGTTTCAAACAGCAGTGATGCGGCACTTCATTAATTATACTCAATGGCAAAACTTGCTGCTGCAATGGTTTCTGAGATTATTTAATGAGACTCTCCAACACTGTAGTCATCTAAACAGCCTGGCATCTGTGCCACCGTTTAACTTATCTGCATGGAATTACCCACAATTCTCCATCACCGCTGCCCTTTCCAGACAGTTAATCAGTTTAAGCATCCAGCAGTGAAGCAGAGTTTCTGTAACGCTCGACTAGAGGAGTGGGAAAGCGCAGTCTAATAAATCAGCCGTGAAACACTAAAGAGGGACATTACTGTCGGCTCTGTCAATAGTATCTGTGCTGTGGTGCAGCGGAGGGATTTACAAACATCCCGAAAGCTCTTCTGGGTCAAGATGTGTATCTGTGTTTTCTATAAACACTGCCGCACCTCCTGCACAAAGGACGGGACGGGACCCCTCTAGGGAGTGCAATTGTTTTATCGGTGCAATGCAATTTTCCTCCACAGGAGTGGACGGATAGATTCAGAAAACATCGGCCACATTCACACCGCAGCTACACACACACACACACACTATACTGTTCATAAGGTCCGGGTCACTCACCAAGGCTTTGTTTTTGTTTTTTTAAAGGTGCTATATGAGACTTTTCTTCTAAAATGAATGTTTTTTTTATTGCCTGCGTGTGAAGGGGTTGTAATCACACGTTACAATGATCCACTTGTCGGGTTTCCAATTTCTAAAAAGATTTATATTTCAAATCGATGGTGTTCTTTTTAAAACTTCCACAAAAATATGAAGCAGCACAACTGTTTTAAACATTGATAATAATCAGAAATATTTCTTGAGCATCAAATCATCATATTAGAGTGATTTCTGAAGGATCATGTGACACTGAAGACTAGAGTAATGATGCTGAAAATACAGCTTTGAGTCACAGGAATAAGTTACAATTTAAAACATATTCACATTGAAAACAGTTATTTCACATTGTAATAATATTTCACAGTATTATTGTTTTTACTGTATTTCTTGCTAAAATAATTATTACATATTGTACTGTATTCATATTCACATTCACATGAAACGAGACTTTAGTGGATTCACTTCTAAACTCTGGAGTGTGTGTACGTGGCTGGTGAGGCTGAACGGAAATGCTGGTTATTCACACACAATACACTGTGAAAACACGCAGAGACAAAAGAGGCATTCCAGAGGATGACCACTGACGCCTGCACTGTCATTTCAAGAGAAATGAACACACACGGATGAGTTTAGTTCACTTTTAAAAAAAAAACTTTTGCTGATAATTTACTCACCCCCATGTCATCCAAGATGTCCACGTCATTCTTTCTTCAGTCGAAAAGAAATGAAGGTTTTTGATGAAAACATTCCAGGATTTTTCTCCATGTAATGGACTTCAATGGGAACCAAACAGTTCAAGGTCCAAAAGAGAGTTTCAGTGCAAACTACAAACTGTTCAAAGGGCTTTAAACGATTCCAGACGATGAATAAGGGTCTTATCTAGCGAAACGATCGCTCATTTAATAAAAAAAAAAGTTTAAGTTTTATAAGCTCAAATGCTCGCCTTGCTTTGTTCTGTGATGCGCGTTTGTGACTCTCCTGTTCGAACTCATTCATCAAAATGAACAAATCTTTTTCCGAGTCAATTCCTTCATTTCGTTCTTTGAATCAACCAAATGACATGAAAAAAGATTGTTTGATTTTGATGAACGAGTTCGAACAGGAGAGTCACGAACGCGCATCACAGAACAGAGCAAGGTTGTTTTTGAAAAAAAATTTTTTTTAAATGAGCGATCGTTTCGCTAAATAAAACCCTTATTCATCATCTTGAATCATTTAAAGCCCTTTTAACAGTTTGTAGTTTGCACTGAAACTGTCTTTTGGACCTTGAACTGTTTGGTTCCCATTGAAGTCCATTATATGGAAAAAAATCCTGGAATGTTTTCATGAAAAACCTTAATTTCTTTTCGACTGAAGAAAGAATGACATGGACACCTTGGATGACATGGGGGTGAGTAAATTATCAGCAAAAGTTTTTTTTTTAAAGTGAACTACTCCTTTAAATGATAAGCACACTGTTTTTTGAACTGTGTTTGACACCTTTGAATCATGAATCTGAAGTAGAGACTTCAGAAATGACCAGCAGCTTGTTATGTTTAATAAAACAGACAACAGCAATATAATAAAAGCCAACATTCAAGAATTCTTTCACCAAGTGTTATTTTACTATTATTTAGCTTTTATTCATATTTTGCATTAGCTTTTATTTTTATATTTATATTGTAATCTTGGTTCATTTTAAGTATGTTTTGATTTTAGTTATTATTAGTTTAATTACATTTAATAGAATATTTACTAAATGTTTCAGTTTCAGTTTAGTTGCAGTTAGTAATTTAATCTAATATTATGTTATATTTTATAACATAACTAAATAACCCTGCTTCTGTCTAACTGACCATTTTCAATACCAATATTTTCTTAATTTATGTATTTTTAAAATGTTTATTTTATATTATACACACTTTGAATAACTGCCAATTAAACATTTTATACACAAACCAGGTGTTTGAAAATATCATATATGAAAATTATTACACATCATTGATACACGCAAACATGCTTTGCCCATTTTTCCCATCATCCTCTGCAGTACTCAGATACCGTCAGCCTTTCTTTGGGCAAAGGAAACCACTTGACATGTAATTGAATGCCAGAGAGAAGATAAAATAATTATCAGGTTACAAGTTTAAGGAGCAATTATGAGATGAAGACACACTCTCACTTGTCAGCTCATCAACATCCCACTAAACTAAGCAGAGACGGCATACAGGAAGTAGATGTGGAAACCCGAGAGGGAAAACTGGACCACTTCCTCATCGGCAGCCAAACCCAATGTATCAAAACTGAATTATATTTCAATGGTTTTATGCTCTTAGAAGCCAATAAATCGCCGCACAAAACACATTGTGGTCAAAACAGACCTTGTTTATCCTCACTGCAAGTCAAATCACATTTATTCCTATAATGCTGAATACAATACAGATTGTTTCAAAGCAGCTTCACAGAATAAAGTAGGAAAATAACCATCAATTTAATAATGAAACATTGGATTTCAGCTAAAAAGCAGCACTACAGAAGACAATCGTGTCATTATTGATTGATTATTACAGTATAAATGTTGTAAAGTTTTGATGATGTTATTATGCAGCTCAATACAAGTTTTGTTCTCATCTGACAGTCTCAGTGCTGGCTAACCGATAATATTACTGAATATTAGTTGTGTTTTAAACCCCAAGCGAACCGGTATTTTTACAAAAATGCTGGATTGTTTTAACCCAATTTTGGGTCAATATGGACAACCCCAAACGTTGGGTTAAAAATGTCATTAAAAAATGGAACCCAATGGCTGGGCTTGTCCATATTTGACCCAAAGTTGGGATGAACAACCCAGCATTTTTTAGAGTGTTAAATAGCCTGGGTCATTTTTTATTTGAGTTTTGAGGATGTGACACTCATGCAACTGAACAGCACTTTGACGTCAGCTTTAAAAAGTGTTTTCTTCTCCCTTTTTTGCTATCCTATCAATACAAGATTATATACTGTAGTTTGTAGTACTTGATTATTTGCATTTATCATTGTTTGTTCCCTGCTGCTCGTGACCTGCAACCCATTTTAAGTCACATCCCACTTAGAGATGCTCATAATTAACTGGTTAACCATTAACCAACATTTTATTTATCAAAATTATTCTGTTTTTCTCCGTTCAAGCGCATGTGACGAGACGTGGGAATCTAAATCTGGGGAAACCAAATGAACATGCCTAATCCCACTATTTGAGAACCACTGCATTCCTCAAAGCACTTACGCATCAAAGTCAATCAATTTTACAAATAAACTGAAATTTAAAGATCAAGTGGGATTTCTGCACCACTTAGGGCACCAAATGAAAATGTAATCTGTTTGTGTAAAAATATCACCTTGTCAACTCTGAAAAGACAAACACACCAATGAAATCTTACTACAGTAGATCTCCCAGATAGCAAGATCTGTCTACTAAAAGAGCACTGTGCGGTATTCCCAAGATTTCCAACACGACACCCTCAGGTGTTGTTCCTTTTCTCTCTGTCATCATCTCTCCTTTCACAGATTCATATTTCAAACTTCAAGCAGCTCAAAGAATGGAAACTTGACTCCAAAAAAATGGCCTTAAGTCACGTCGCGGTCCAATTATGAAACGAGCTCAATGCAAACGTACCGTGAGAGCTTAAAAGAAGACATAAGACTATTAATCCTGGTGAGACTCATTCGAACTAAAAAGAAGTTCACGACAAATCTTGCTTGTTTTGTTGTATTCTAGGATTGGATTTTAAGCATTAAAGGAGTAGTTCACTTTTTAAGAAAAACTTTTGCTGATAATTTACTCGCCCCATGTTATCCAAGACGTCCATGTCTTTATTTCTTCAGTCGAAAAGAAATGAAGGTTTTTGATGAAAACATTCCAGGATTTTCTCCATATAATGGACTTCAATGGGAACCAAACAGTTTATGGTCCAAATGAGAGTTTCAGTTCAGCTTCAAAGGGCTTTAAACGACACCAGACGACAGTGTTGTAGTACTCGAGACTCGGACTCGTCTCGGACTCGGTCTCGAGACCATATTTTAATGGTCTTGGTCTTGTCATGGACTCGTCTGCATTTGGACTCGGAATTGACTCGTACTCGAAAATTTTTTTTTTTTAGGACTCGGACTTATTCCCGAGTCCACTCGAGTTCAATTCAAAATATTTTTCATGATTATTAATGTATGTTAATAAAATATTTCTTTAAATTGATTGACACGCCCAGTGATTGGTGATTTTCTAGTGCGCAACTGCGCATGACAAATTGTAATAAAATTACTTTATACATCACCTACTATGTGGCCTTTTTACCCTAAACTGATCATATTTTTTAAACTCTAAGTAAATTCAGTAAAAAAAAAAAAAAGGATTTCTCTAAGTAAATAAAAGTAAATTAGGTAATCAACCCTCACTGGTCTCGGTCTCGACTCGGACTCGACCGTCTCTGGTCTCGGACTCGACTCGGACTCGACTCTCTATGGACTCGGTCTTGACTCGGACTCGATTGAGGTGGTCTCAACTACAACACAGCCAGACGACGAATAAGGGTCTTATCTAGCGAAACGATCACTCATTTAATAAATAAATAACAAAGTTTAAGTTTTATAAGCTCAAATCCTCACCTTGCTCTTTTCTGTGATGCACGTTCGTGAATAAACCAAATGACTCGTTCATTTTGAAACTCTCATTTGGACCTTGAACCGTTTGGTTCCCATTGAAGTTCATAAAATGGAGAAAAATCCTGGAATGTTTTCATCAAAAACCTTCATTTCTTTTCGACTGAAGAAAGAAAGACGTGGACATCTTGGATGTCATGGGGGTGAGTAAATCATCAGCAAATTGTTTTCTAAAAGTGAACTACTCCTTTAAATGCACTGAAGAGACATCATCTTTAAACGTAAAGACAAAACTGCTCTAAACTAGAAGGTATTACAGCAAATTCAGCCCACACAACACTTCACTTAACAACTCACAAGGTCTAATCGGCTTTCTAGAGCTCTGCCCTGGAGGTTTTCTTGGTGCTGCTGACATATAAACCATAAAATCTGACATGCATCAACTCTGAACAGGTGCCCTTACAGCCGCAGGGGAACGTCTGGGGCTTTTAAACTGACGTGATCACAGTCTGAGTCTGGGAGGTATAACGTTCCTGCTGCCTTTCAGAAAAGCTTTGTTACTGCACTTAAATGGAAGAAAAAAATGCGAGAAATGTACAGTAAGTACAGTACAGAGAACTATGGAAGCTTATTTCCATAATTGCAGGTAATTGCAGCTTTTTATCTGACAATTCGGACTTTCTTTCTTGCAATTCTGTTTTCCCCACAAATTTTGGAAAAAAAGTCTCGGGTTCGGTGTTGTTACATGTGAACTTTGACATTCAATTTGCAAAACTCAAAATGTTAAATGCAAGGGATTTGCATAATTGCTTTGAATCGTTCCTTATCAGATAGCACTAAATTTGTGCTAAGTATGAGTTAATGACAGCAGTGCACCTAACGCTTGACTACAAATAGCAAATCTGCTGATAAATGGGCTAGACCAGCTCAAACATGTATATTTGAGTTAATCGCTGCATGAATAAGGCCAAGAATAACTGGACTGACTAATACTTTCATTGCATGGAAAAATGGGAGTAAAATAAATGGATGATGACAGAATTTGTCTTGTATTTATATTTTGTCACAACTCGAAATAACATCACTTTCGTTTTGTCTTGTTTTAAACTGCGTGAAATTGAACGTAATGATCCTCAGCGTTTGCTCCGGCTATTATTTCCAGCTTAGAAGTTGAGTAAGCTTCATCAAGGCCCTGATTGTTTTCCATTTCACATCCTGAGTGTAAGACGAGATGATGCTTACCTGTTCTTTCTCTAGCGCACTCGCCTGACTGTGTGACTGTACTGATGCATGCTGGACTGCAGCGCTGCCTGTTCACACACTTCTGGCTATATTAAACCGTCTGTTATTGTTCTTGCAGATTCTCTAACCTTGAGGCAATGTGAACTGAGAAGACTATTGAACCCAGTTCAGGAGATCATGAGATCCAATAGCTTGTGATCCACAGATAGGGTGCCCTTGAAATAATGCAACGGCCAATCGCTTTCTGTAGGAACTGAAAACTTGACTAAATGCGCAATTACAATAAAATAAGTGTTTCAGTATTGTTTACGCAACTAAGTGTGACTAAAATTCGGCTATAAGATTCAATAACCAGGCAATCTGCTTTTCTTTCATATTTTTCTATGCAAATTTTGAAAAAAAGAAACAAACAAACAAAAAAGCTTGACTCAAAAGTAGTAAAATCTGTTTTTCAGAGCTGAGAGTACTGCATTCATATTGCTATAGTTGAATATATCAAATCAGAAAAAATCTTTCATAAACAATCTAACAATCTACGAACTATTAGTATTAAATAGGATTTAATTATATGTATAAGCGTTTCCATTCAGCTTAGATTTAATGTGGGAATGATACAGTAACAACCAACATTTATCATGGATTTAGTATGTCACAAGTCTGTAGGTGTTAAAAGGAAACTAACTACCACTTCAGTGAAACATTTCAAACATATTACACTAAACATCTTAACGCAGTTCACCAACCGATCATATTCTCATTCACCACTTGAATAATGTAGAATAAACCACAAGACTCAGAACAAAGCAAATGATTTAAAGTTGTGGCCAACTCTGTTCTTACTCAAGAGAGAGACAGCGAAAATGGGACATGCTCAAGGCTAGAATGACTGGTTATATACATCCACAGACTTATACTTTTATGCTATTTGGATTCATTTAAGTTTTTTCTAAGGATATAAGACCAAACCTGAATCCTTGAGACTGCCGTGAGACACTCGTCTGCCATTACAAATCATATGAAACAACATTTGTCCCTGATATTGGCTGATAATTAATGATTGACTGATTTACCAATATACAGAAGTGCTGCTCTCCTTTCCATAAGCTGTAAACTTTACCAGCGGGCTAGTGTTTGGAAAACAATAGAAACATTTCTTATGACACTAATTAGTGGTCGACCGATATATCGGCCAACATTTGGCATTTTTAAAATATCGGCATCGGCCGATAAGTTTTTCTGATTGGCCGATGTGTTGGAAGCGGGACTTTTATTTTAACGGCGCTGCAGACTTTTATTTTGATTGAGACGCGATCAAAACATTTTAAATCCTTTATTTCAAAATATGCTGTGCTATATCCAGTTGCCCACTGTGTCATATGCATGCCGTTTTCACTGTGAGCTGTATGTTAAATTAGCGTTACCTAGTCAAAAGTTAGTCAAAAAAGTTTGTTTTTTTTTCAGTGCGCATGAAATGACCAGATTACTGAGTGCCCTGTTCCAGTGTTTACTTCCTTTTTATTCACATTTTTAAACAATGACTTTATTCGTGAAAAATTTTTTAATGGGATTGCAGATTCAAGAGGTTGCCATCTAAAGTATAGGGCCTAAGCATGTTTATTTTAAATATTTTTTAAATATAAGTTTATTAAATGTATCTAATTTATTTATTTATTAAATATAGATTTAAATATATATATATATATATATATATATATATATAGGGCTGTCAAACAATTAATCGTGATTAATCGCATCCAAAATAAAAGTTTGTCTTTACATAATGTATGTGGGTGCACTGTGTATACTTATTTTATATATATAAATACACACACATGCTTGTATATATTTAAGAAATATTTTCATGTATATCCTGTATATAGATGTATATATAATTTATATTATATATAAATATCAATATTTTATAAATAAATAATATTTTTTTAAATATTTTTTAATATTTTTTTATAGTATATATATATATATATACTGTATATATACATATAAATATCGGCTTTATAATTGGCCACTGGCCACCCTGCTCTCTCAGATATCGACCATCAAAAAAACATATCGGTCGACCACTACCACTAATATTTAAAATATCATATTATTCTTCCAATCCTGTTCTATATGTATCAGTAATGGCAGTAGCCACTGAAAAGCTACTGTTCAGGGCAGGCACAAATGCAATGGCATGATGTGAAGACATCTACTGTACGGCATCTCAAACTTCAGTACTGCTGAACATGAGGCCTGTCCAGGAATTTCACAGCAGCGCAGAAGTTTCCCCAGCACAGGCCACCACCGCGAGCACGCCCAGAACGGGCCCTGCACTCACTTCTGCTGCTCTCACATGAACACAAATGCAGAATACGTAAACGGATTTAAATCATCCTCTCTGTGTGCATGCATTTGAGCACTCGGGCCATTAAACTCTCCCTGGCAGAAAAGAGACCCTTCCCTGATAAAATCTCACCAAAAACGAATGCAGCCAAAATGTTAATGGGGTGGGGAGGTGGGGGTCAAACTGACAGCTTTCACCTATAATGAGGAGAAACATGGCTCAAACATGTCACAATGAATAAAAGTGCATGACCATGAAATGATTTGACTGTACCTGTTTTCTCCTTTTGTATTGGAGGGCGGTGGGTGCAGAATAGTCTGGTTTTCCTCCATCTCAACCACACATTTTGTGTTGAGCTCAATCTCTGCAAGCCAAAAGTTGTTAAAACTTGCCTTAAAGTTCTTATACGTGGGATATTCGTGTTAAATACTACAAAAAAACGAGTGAAATGTCTATAACACATTTAAATACAGAATTCACAACAACCTCACCTGAACTGTAACGTTATAGCAACTTGTTCCATCTGAAACTGATTTAATCTTTAAACATTAACGCTCAGTTCTACTTTAAAATGTCTCTTACCTCTCCGGTTCATTGGTCGAACTCGAACCGCCACTTTTACCTTCGTATCAGACATTTTTGCACAATTTTAAAGGCTTTAAAGCGGAGGAGAAAGCCGCTAGCTGCTCTGTACAGCTAGCCGAATAATAACATGCAACTCCCCGCAAAGTCTCCCACAGAAACGTCTGAGGTGCTTGTATCCTGGTGAAATACTCCAACAGTGCATACCCGAGCTGAAAAAGCAGTCGAGATTAATCCAGATGAGACGGTGTGGTTGTGTTGTATTCGGGTTAAATGTGTGTGGTTATAAGGATCCTCCGCCGCGGGCAGAGCAGCTCCTCTCAGCCAGCCAGCAGCATCCAGACCGCCATCTTCCGCTGACTGACCCCAAAAACACACACAAATGTGCAGTGTGCATGAATATGCATGAAAGAAACGGCATGGACTTAGTTTAAAAACACCGATGAACCACAACGACCTGATGCAGTTCCTATAGAGCGACAAAAAAATCGGGAAGAGGAGGAGAAAGAGACAATCTTGGTAGGCTAACGCTTTATTTGGTTACACTTTAGGCTATTTTATTGTGTCCCGTGCAATTATGCATAGTAATGAGTAATATTAATTAACTGCGTGTAATTAACTAGGGATTAGGGTTTGGTTTAGTTTATGCATAATTTACTGCTACTATGGTAGTGTTAGCCTACTTTTTATTTTAATGTGTCCTTGTTACACGTTACATGTATTTACTATAGTAACAGCCTACATTAGACATATGCAACTAACCCTAAACTGAACTCTATAGTAAGTACATGTAATAAATTATTATACGTTTTATTACACTGTAACAGGGACACATTAAAATAAAGTATAACCATAAACTTATGCTTATCACTCATCATACTTGTTTCTTCTGTAATTTAGGCTAATCCTTTTATTTGTTTATCTTGATTTTTCTTCACCCTTTCAAAAAAAAAGTAATGTTAATGCAGAAACATAACAAAAATATTATTTGATATGACTGAATGACCAGATCACAGGAATGAATGTAATTAATGGTCAGATAAAAGGTATATATTACGTTTTACACTGTACTATGATCCTTATATAAAATATCTAGCAAATTACATTTTTTGAGAGAATATTTGAACCTTTTGTTATATTTTATAGCCTACTTCATTTTTCACTTCTCATTTTATGCAGCTAAAACGCAAACACTTAGCGATACTAATGCACAGTTTATGTCATGACAGTAAAGCACATTAATCTGATTTCCTGAAAGTGCTGGTTGTTTTCAGTGAGATGTGAGTTTCGGTATAAGTGCTTTATAACGGCGTACAACCCCAGTCTGGTCGGATCAAGGGAAATGGAGCAGAGTACTAGATTATGGTATTCATTCCCTTAGGGTTGTTTCAATCTCTGTGGATTTAAAATTAAAAATTTACTAAATTGAATGCATGCCATTTTAAATAAGTTTAAACTTAGTGTAATAGCTACACAGGGCGTACTCACATAAAAATATTCAATGTTGCACTGTAACCAATTGTGAAGAGTCATAATTTGTGCCAATGACTGCCAAATTGGTTCCCAACTTTTTCTCCCATTTTAGGTTTCAGGACCACCATGAAAATTTTTTTTATAATTTGTGCATTATGAGGGAAAAATCAAAGCATATGCTATATGCATTTCAGCTACGTCAGTTGACAATTTGGTTATTATAAATGCATTGAATAATTAATGCCAACTCATATATGGGAACCAGTGCATGAATTTCTTCAGCAAAGAATATCAGGTTATGATAAACATGCAAATTATTTAATTTAGAAGGTGATTATGCATTTGATGATTTCAGATGCATAATCTAGTTGTGTATGCATGATGATTTAGCATACACTTAATTATCCAAAACGACTTACAGTATACTTATAAAGAGGAAATCAAGGACAATCTCACTGGAGCAAGCTTGAATTAAGTGCATCAATCAATATCAGCCCGTTCTTATCCCAAGGCGTGACGTTTTTGCCAATGCGTATCCAATGCACATGCCACCCTTTAGCGTCAATATGAGACGCAGATATATATGGGCCAGAAGGCGCCTCCTAGTGGTCAAACCCTACCCCAGACCTAAACCTAATAACCGAAGCATGTTATACTATTGACGCTAAAGGGTGCCATGTGCGTTGGATGTATACTCATTGGCAAAAGCGTCAGTATATGACGCCTTGGGATGAGAATGCGTTGTCAATCCATACAATATGCACAAGCATTGCATTTTGTACACTGACTAGCACATCCTCATGCATGTATATTTTGTTACAAGTCAAATTCCCTGCAAGTACAACTTACTTGACCAATAAACAGGAACTCTGTGTGGCTTGAAACTTTCCATTTATTACATTTGAGCTTTACACGCCATGCCAAAATGACCATATACACTCTCAGAAAAAAAGGCACAAAAGCCGTCACTGGGGCTTGTACCTTTTCAAAAGGGAAAACATTTGTCCATTTTAGGTGCTAATATGTACATTTTAGGTACTAATATGGACATTTAGGTGCTAATATGGACATTTTAGGTGCTAATTTGTACATTTTATGTGCTAATGTGTACATAGGTGCTAATATGGACATTGTAGGTGCTAATATGTACATTTTAGGTGCTAATATGGACATTTAGGTGCTAATATGGACATTTTAGGTGCTAATATGGGCATTTAGGTGCTAATATGTACATTTTAGGTACTAATATGTACATTTTAGGTGCTAATACATTTAGGTGCTAATATGTACATTTTAGGTGCTAAATGTACATAGGTGCTAATATGGACATTTAGGTGCTAATAGTAATTTTAGGTGCTAATATGGACATTTCAGGTGCTAATAATTACATTTTAGGTGCTAATATGTACCATTAAGGTACCAATATGCACCCTTTGTAGGTACTTTTGAAAAGGTACAGCCCCAGTGACAACTTTTGTACCTTTTTTCCTGAGAGTGTACGCATCAACTCACAAATCCCATAAACACAACTTAATCCACCTAAACAACATACATGGATTCTAATGTGAAACACACTAGCTGTGTATATTTAACACAGTCTCATCCCAAAAAGTCATATAACTGACGTCTTGGGACGTTTTTTGACCATACGTCAATATACGCCTTTTTAGGGCCCCCTTAAACGTCGGTAGATGGCGATCCCGGGCCGTCATACAACTGACGCTTTACCTTTAACGTCAGTTAGGTGACGGGTTAGGTTTAGGGTTAAGTTTAGGTCTGGGGTAGAGTTAGGATCCCATAACCTCATCTACCGACGTTTAAGGGGGCCCTAAAAAGGCGAATATTGACGTATGGTCAAAAGACGTCCCAAAATGTCAGTTATATGACGTCTTGGGATGAGACCGGGTTGGTATATTTACACCTCTCATTTCTCACAATACAAGTCATCTTTGTCCGCAGCGTAGAACTTGACTGCATGATCTCCAGCGTCCAGAACCACAAGCACATTCATTGTAGTCGTGGCCAATCCCACTGGACGCAGCAGTCCGTTCACTAGTGGAGTCAGTGCAGGTGTTTTCTGCGGCTTTCCCAAACTCCAGACCATCCCATTCTGTGAATCCCCTACAATCACATCTCCATTTATATCAAAAACCACTGAAGATATAGACAAACTCAGAGAGTTCTTCAAGTTAAGAGCGAAACTGTCCACCAGCGTCAAAGGAACAAAGTCACCATTGAATATTCTCAAACACGAAGCCGTGAATCCGGCCTGAAAACGTTCCACAACTGTGATGTTTCCCGATGCTTTGCAAGAAGCTACCGAACGCGGACATCTAAGTTCTTTGAAAACCACTCTGTTAACTAGGACTACCCCACGAGGCAAGTCTAATACGATTTGGCTAAGTGTTCCCAACTCAGCGTCGGTCACAAAAACACGACCACGGGCGTCCACATCAACACCCCATGGCAGCCTAAAAGAGTCTCGGATGGCTGCCACCGGACGGCCTTTGGAAGTGAAGACTTTGACTGATTGGTCACCAGCGTCTGTGACCAAAACATGTCCACATTTGGTGAGCGCAACATCAAGTGGGTGACATAAATCAGACGGGTTGTGTCCATAACGTCCGAAGCCATCCAAACGAGTTCCTTGAGCATCAAAAACAGAAACTCTTTTCTCACCATCGTGCACCAAAACAATCTGCCCGGATGTCTCAGAAACAACAATCCCAGAAGGGTTGACAATCGTTCCCCATCCTCCAAAAGCTGACCGGAGATGCAGCGTCCCAGATCCCAAGCTTTCAGTCCATCCAATGACTCGATCATACAGCCGGGGACGAGCTTCTGACAGCAGAAGCTCCTGGAGGTCGGTGAGCGCATAGCATTCAGAGGTGCTGCCCATATCCCACTGTTTCCTACAGAAAGGACACTCCAGCTTCTGGTTTTCAGGGTTGGAAAGTGCACAGATGCATTTGAGACACAGCACGTGGCCACAGGGAAGATTTCGGGGCGTGTGGTCTCGTTTCTGAATGGAGCACTTCTCAAAACACACTTTGCACTCCAGCAGGTTTGCTCGAATCTCTGCTAGGATGTCTTCCGCTCTCATGTGTGGTTGGACGGCTGTCTCGGACATGCTGAGGATAATGGGATTTATATAAACACTGGCCTAATTACTGGCAGGAAGAATAGAAGGATGAGAGAGGGTTTTACGACAGTAGCCAGCCATGGATAAACACGATCACGTGACTATATAAACATGAGCTGAGCGTCTGTACTGCCCCCGAGTGGTGAGAAGGAAAACTGCCAGGATATATATATACTTGCTGGGACAATTGTACTTTTTAAAATTATTTAACAGCAATTAAAATCGTTATTATTACCGATTCTCATTACAAGGCGTAACTGGCAATGCATGGTCCTAAAATAGGCTTCATTCATGAAATATATTCCTGACAGGTTTTGCGAGGTTCAGCCTGTCTGAAACAGAGCTCAACACGTGTGTGTCTTTGCTGTCTATTTTTGTCCGTCGTGTACACCGTCTGAAACCTGAAGCCATTAGTTAATAGAGTTGGTTAAATGAGCTCACCGTCCACCAATGCAGATCACAGCTCAAGCCGGATCATTTTCCTGCATCAAAAACAGTCATACAGTGTGTGAAGCGCATCAGTTATTTCCACCAAAGTGCATAAACTCTCTGCGAATCAGCAATGATTCGATTATTTCAATTATTTTAAAATATTACTATATATATATATATATATATATATATATATATATATATATATATATATATATATATATATATATATATATATATATATATATTAGGGCCGTGAAATGAGTATTTCATAATATATGGGTTTTCATAATATGTGTGTATAATTATTTTGTATGTATAAATACACACATGCATGTATATTTGCATGGATATACTTTTATATTTATACAAAATTAATATTATACATAAATATAAATATTTGATATATATTTATAACACATTTTTTAAAAAATATATACATGCACATGTATAAACTTTTATTTTGGATGCGATTAATCGTTTCACAGCCCTAATATATAAATATATATATAAAAACAGCCAGTCAGATATGACATTTGGTATACAGTTGTTTGGATTGCATATGTGTGTGTGTGTGTGTATATATATATATATATATATATATATATATATATATATATATATATATATATATATAAATAGACAGACAGACAGACAGACAGACAGACAGACAGACAGACAGACAGACAGACAGACAGACAGACAGACAGACAGATAGATAGATAGATAGATAGATAGATAGATAGATAGATAGATAGATAGATAGATAGATAGATAGATAGATAGATGTATATACACACACACATACGCAATCCAAACAACTGTATACTAAATGTCATATCTGACTGGCTGCGCTCAGAGTAAACAAATTACTTCTATTGGTTAGGACACACTGAAATAAAAGGTAGAAAAGCCTAAAACCAAAATAAATGTACAATTATGAAAACACAAAGTCACGAGATAAAGATGAAATTTAATCTTAAAATTCAGTTACATCCCAAGTAGTTGCATGTCAATTCTGAGCAAACAAACAAACGTCATATATATTGAGAAGCTGCAAAGTTCAGTCACGTTGTGCCATTCTTCACCAAAAACTAGTCATTTAATATAACTGAAAAGACAAACACTGATTCGTTTACAATTTATGTGAAATGTACAAATCAGAAGCATGACAAAAAGGCATTTAAATGTTTCACAGTGACTAAACGGACAGAAAACAAGTGTTTTGGCAAATGGATATGTAGAGTCATGTGATGCTCCGACTGTCATGAAGGACATTTATGCGGAAATGACTACACAGGACATGGTGTTGGATTATGAACACTAGTAGTAGTAATGGAACAAAATATATCAACCAGGTCGATAAGCCTACCAACATTTTTAGGTTATCGGCATAGCTGATAAACGTGTGATTAACAGAAACGTTTCAAATTAGTCAACGCATATTATTTTGAATTGAGTAAACAGTGAAAAAATTGGGTGCAACACATTTTAGTCTGTGTATATCACAATAACTGCATTTATATTATATTAAATGATACCACACACACACACATCGGCCACACCGCTCTCTAGTTATCATATCAGGAAAAAACACTATTGTACACAACACACACACACACACAAACAAAGTAATAAAGGTTACAGGTGATAGTAGTTAAACATGCATGCAGGCACACAATATCAGTGTTAAACGTCAGTCTAAAAAGGCTTGAATACTGGTTTAAGGGTGTGTGGTGATCGGGATGATTTTAAACAAACATGGAATAAAAATAAAAAAGGTAATTGCGACCTTTTATCTCACAATTAAAAAATAATAATAATAATCTCACAATTCTGAGGGGGAAAAAAAGTCAGAATTCAACAAAAGTTAAATGTGTGAGTTTTTCCATCTCAACTTTTCTTCTCAAAAATTGAGATATAAACTTAAAATTGCATGATATAAACTTGCAACAAATTTTTCTCAGAATCGTGATGTAAAAAAAAAGTACATTTGCGAGTTATAAACAGTTATAAAAACACACACACATATATATATATATATATAGACTATATATATAGACTATATATATATATATATATATATATAGACTAATAAATGCGTAATTGAAAAAAAAAAAGAAATTTCAGAAATTGCCACCTCAGAAAAGTCAGAATTGTGAATTTTTCATATAGCAATTAACTTTTTTTCCTCAAAATTGTGATATAAACTTAAAATTGCGTGATATAAACTAAATATTTTGGGGAAAAAATTACTCAGAATTGTGATGTTAAAAAAAAGTACAATTGCGAGTTATAACCAGTTATAAAAACGTATATAAACGCATAATTGAAAAAAAGAAGAAATTTCAGAAATTGCCACCTCAGAAAAGTCAGAATTGAGAATTTTTCATCTAGCAATTCACTTTTTCTCAAAACTGTGATATAAACTTAAAATTGCGTGATCTAAACTGAATATTTGAAACAATTTTTCCTCAGAATCGTGATGTAAAAAAAAGTACAATTGCGAGTTATAAAAACTTATATAGACTAATAAACACGTAATTGAAAAAAAAAAAAAAGAATTTCAGAAATTGCCATCTCAGAAATTGTGAATTTTTCATCGAGCAATTCACTTTTTTTCCTCAAAATTGTGAAACTTAGCGAATTATAAAAACTCACAATTGAGGGAAGAATATATGTGAGATATAAACCAGCGATTGCGAGAATTGCCAATTCTTAATCTCTTTATTTCTCACAATTGCAAGTTTATCGGACTTTTTTCGTGCAATTTTGTCTCTCAATACTTTTTTTTTCTCAGAATTGTGAGATGAAAAATTGGAAAAAGCCATAATTACCTTTTTTATTTTTATTCCATAAAAACAAGCTTCAATAGAAACTGATTTTCACAGACATGCAAAACCAAAAACGCCTCTCAGGTGAGAACATAAAAACGACAGCAGCAGCAGCAGAAGAAGAAGAAGGTCACTGGAGAAGCAGAAACACCCAAAACAAACGTCACACAGTAAAACATCAGTGAAGCCACTAAAAGTGTTAAAACACTTGTGCGTCATCTCTCATCCAATCTGATTCCTTTAAAGCAGCTTCACCTAGAAACATTCAACTCATGTCATTCATAAACGGATTTAGTCAGAGTACTGGCCAGGAACAGTCTTTCCGAAATAGTACACATTAAATGACCATTACTGTAATCTGACATAGGCTACAGAGGTTTGGGGTCTGTAAGATTTATTTTTTAAAGAAATGAATACTTTATTCAGCAAGGATGCATTAAACTCGTCAAAGTGACTGTAAAGACATTTATAATGTTATAAATATTTACATTTCAAATAAACGTGGTTCTTTCTGTTCGGAGTTCAAAAATATGAAGCAGCACAACGGTTTTCAACATTGATAATAATCAGAAACGTTTCTCGAGCAGCAAATCATCCCGAAGGATCATGTGACACTGAAGACTGGAGTAATGATCACAGAAATAAACTACATTTTACTATATACTAGAAGACACTTATCTTAAACGGTAATAATATTATTTCACAATATTACTGTATTTTTGATTCAAATAAATGCAGCCTTGGTGAGCAGAAGAGACTTCTTTCAAAAACATAAAATCTTACCATCCCCAAACTTTACATATTAATGATGTTTTATTCATTAAACAACAACAACAAAAAACATGCACCAGTGAAACATGCACAATAAGACCAGTAGAAAGTATACATTTAGATTTCTGACATCATTTGTAGACACATTATGATATGAATAACAATGTGAAATCGCTAGCATATAATACACACTGTTGATAACATAAAATACAGACACTTCCGAGTCACGCATGCTACTGGAGAACACGGTGATTCACAGCACAGCTCGGATCTAACGTGTTAACCAGTCTCTATTCTCTCGCCATCTAAACACAGTATTGCCTATTCAAAGTGTTGCAAACCGCTCTGATATCTGAAATGTTTCGAACTAAACCTGAGACAATCTCACCATTCATAATCACAGTCATCTGATGTTCCCTCCATTAACAGGAGCGACACCTGTGCAAACGTTCCCGTCTGAGGAAAAACGGATTATTTCTCCACCCCGTTGATGGTTCGGTATGACGGTTCCGAGTCCCTCCGCTTCCTGGTAGAAGAGTAAGTTGTGCCGTCCATCTCAAACTCCCCTACAGCACAGTTGCATTACAATTGACAATTTTTAAATATATAGACTAATATTTATTTTATTTCATGTTTTAACCCCTGTGCATCAATTAAAAAAAGTTACACAGTCCGTGTCAAAAAACTGTCATAAAAATGTGACGCTTCGGAGCACAGACTTAAGTTTGGGATCATTTTAAAGATGACCAGAGAGACCATTGCTGAAGTAAAAAAAAACATTGCTGAAGTAAAAAAATAAATAAATAAGTAAATCCCCCAAAAAACTATATAGTTATAAGTTTATGAAAATTATTTATAAAAATTAATTTATATAAAATATATATTTTATAAATCAGGTTGAACTCAAAACTGCAATAAAATCAAAGCCATGAATCTAAATAGGTTGTGTTCCAAATTTGAGGATGATATCTCAGGTAACAGGTTTTATTTGGGCGTAGTAACACATTTTCCCCATTGGGTGCCAGCAAAACCCCACTGGTGCTCACAGTGATTGGATTTGTTATTTGTAGTTTTTCTCATTTTTTTATAACACACATACTAACCACACTCTGACCAACACACCCACACAAATATCGTTGCATAATTTATCCAGTTGGCTCTATAATATGCCGAAGCAGAAAACAGGAAATAAAGTGATATTTGTTTTATAGGCCAAACTTAAAAAAATGGCACCATCTGATAAAAAAAAAAATAGTAAAAAATAAAATTTTGAAGCCTTGCCATGATCAGAATGAAAGCCTCTTAACAAAGATTGCATAATTTTATAGTTAACTGAACAAATTGCAGTTTTAATGGGTTTCAATGGGGAAATTTTGGTCCAAAAGGCACTGAGAGGGAGTATTTTTTGTACCTAATGCAGAAAATGACGGTGAAATGGTAAAATTCCAATAAAAATACACACCTGTGCCAAATTTTTTGCAGTTAGCTTTAACACAGGCAAAGTGATCAAAAAAAAAAAACTAAAAAAGGACAAAAATGTCCATAAGGATGCACAAGGGTTAATAGTAGTAATAACTCTGGCTGGATGATCAAAAAACATTTGCCAAAATTGACAATAAAAATTTGCTTGGCCTTCCATTTCCAATGTGACGAATGCACATTCAAAAATTAGCATACAGTACTCTAGTATTGAGAACTTATTACCCACGCGTCTTCTGCTCGTCCTCCACAAGAGGTCACAACACTACAGGTTAGACTCGCTTAACATCCTGGTAATCAAAATGCTGGTGTGTATGATTTGGTGTTTACCTTTGCATTCAGACACGGAGTCACCCGGCTCAGAGTAAAAACTGTCATCACACTCCGAGAAGCTCTACGGAGGTCAAAACATCATGGTTTAGATAGCAAAACTCTTAAGATTCACTTTAGCACTGCTGTAAAGTCAGTTTTTAAATTCACATTTAAAGGCAACACGGTTTGAGGTCACAATTGTTAATAGCAAAACAAATGGGGAAGAAACAATACAATGGAAACTCTTTCATGTCATTCCAATGCAACTTTAAGTGGCGAGCATCAAAAAAAACACAGCCTAAGGGGCCGTTCACATAAAATGCGTTTTTCCATTCCAGCGAGCTAATTTAAAAATGTTTTCTATGTAAACAAGCGTTAGACGGACGTGTATGACCCAAGCGAGCCGCACAAGCCCTCAAAAGTGAAGCCAAAACATCTCGATCGCCCCCTGGTGGCCGGTCGTAGTATAGGTCATAAACCCCGCCTCCCCAAGTTATACGCACAACCGGCGCTGCATCATAGAATGTCTCTGAATAGGTTCACGCCCACTTTTGGGGGAAAACAAACTAGACTCCCCATAGACTTCAATACAAATTAACAGCAAAAACCAACATCCGTACACAGCCGACAGGCGTAAATAACTCAAGTAATTATATGTCCACCCTGCATGCCATAGAGCATGAAAGATACATACACAAACTTAATTTGGCCAATTTAAAAACATGCCCCTTTATTCTCCCAGCGTCAAATTGGTGTAACAACCCCACCCAGTGGCCAGAGTTGTCTCACCCGGACATTTAATTGTACCTCATCGAGTCACCAGGTAAGCCCCTGAATGATTTTATTTCGTTTTTTAAAGTAAAAAAAATACACCTTAGTGTATATATTATGAATTTATGATGATGATGGCAGGTAGCCTGGGCTAGTTGATTACGGGCATAAAAAAATGTATCTTTCACGCTCTATGGCAGGCGGACATGTAATTACTTGACATGTTTTATATAAGTGATTTCTTAACTTATTTACGCCTGTCGGCTGTGTACGGACGTTGGTTTTTGCCGTTATTTTGTATTGAAGTCTATGGGGAGTCTAGTTTGTTTCCCCCAAAAGGGGGCGGGGACAAAATTGACAGTTAAGTTCCCGGATGTGCCGGTTGTGCGTATTCAACGGCACGCGAGACCAACTAAACAATCAAATTACACTTCCAAATATCGCTTTTCTAAATATAGTTTCAGTCATTTACTGTAGATTATCACGCTGATGTAATTTCTAGAGGTTGTTTTTAAAATAAGGTTGTTTTTAGCTCGTTACTTGATACGGTGGTGTGACGTCATCATTGGCAGGTTCTCTGAGCGAAGTAGTCACTGAAACACAAACACGACTTTTTTTCGGGATCTTCGGAGGACTGAGGAGATTGGAGCTTTAAATTTAATATATACATTTCTATAATTTTTAAAAAAGTGCCGGAGCTGATTGATTCTGCGAGAGTGAGGGCGGGGCCTTGATTTCGCCGCTTTACTTCCAGCTCACGACTGCGCATGTCTGGTCCCGGGATCTGCGCAGACTCAAGTTCAAGATGTCAGCGCCATTTCAGGATACTGGCGGCTTCACTTCTGACCAATGGAAGAGCGAAGGGGCGTCGTTCCCCACAAAAAGTATTCTCGTCACTTGATAAACTTAAGATTGAACCACTGTAGTCACTCGGACTGTTTTAACGATGTCTTTAATAACTTTTTGAGGCCGGCAAGTTTCAACCCCTCAAGAAGCCTGTGGACTAGTATGGAGGAGTGATCCAGCTCTCAGATTTCATCAAAAATATCTTATTTTGTGTTCTGAAGATGAACCAAGGTCTAAAGGGGTTGGAACAACATGAGCGTGAGTATATGAAGAGTTCAGATGCAAAAGCCTCTAAATGCCATTTGAAATTTTCTTCTTTAATGACGATTTTTATCAAACTTGTATATTTAAGTTCAGTAATTTCACTTAAATAACAATTAATAGGTAATTATCATTGCCATTTAAGTGAAATCACTGAACTTAAATATACAAGCTTGATAAAAATCATCATTCTAGAAGAAAATTTCAAATGGCACTTAGAGGCTTTTGCATCTGAACTCTTCAAATACAGATTTTTTTTACATTTTTGGGTGAACTATCCCTTTAAACTACTCATTAGGATTTATCACGTGTTGTCAAAAATATCGTTATGTATCGATACAGAAATATCTGCATCTATTCCAATAGAAACAAGAAAAAATATCTGCCGATGGGGTCAGAAAATTCCTCCTCTCCCCTTAAATCCTTTGCGAAGCTTGACAGCCCTTGGCCACAATATGCTTTTGTTTTTTAAGGAACAAGAGTGAGCGTGAGTAAATGACAAAGCCATGACTCACCTTCTCTCTGGGCCCGTAGTTTTCAGCATACCAGACCATCCCATACAGACACAGGAATGTGATGGAAGCCTTCAGATGAGACACAGAAACAAAGACTCGATCAATTACACATCAGCAGCTTTTGTGTTCACACAAAAACACTCTCTGAAAAGACTATTTTCAGGAAATCTTCTCCCACAGATGCTAAAAATAGCTTTTGCTGAATGAGTAGAAATCAGAGTCATATTGATGCAATGAAAAGCTCAGAGTGAAGGAACTCACCAAACACAAGAGCCACAAAAACACATAGAGAATTTGCGTCTTGGAAAACAAGTCTTGTCCGAATTTAATGCAGGCTAACGCCTCCAGGAAAGCTATTGCCCTGTTGGAAAGAAGACAAGAGCGTTTCTACTGGACCTTGATTGCGCAACGTAAAGCTGACGGATGTTAGATGATCTAACCTAGATGTTTGTGACAAGATAACTTGAACTGCACACAATCTAGGTCACTGTCTTATATCTGATATAACACAAATAACAATAGAGCAGCAAAGCCCACCAAAGCGCTGCAGTGAAACACAAGCATTCATGTGGGTTTGTGGTTAAACGTTAATTTGAATGAAAAGCCTGCAAACACTGGTGACACACATGCATGAACATCAGTGCACACTGAAGAGCGCAGGTTACTGATGATGACTTGCTCCGTTACATGGGAGGCGGCTTCACACAAGTCATTTTAACAGGTTTAAACTCACCCAAACACCCAGCATTGTGTCCCGACCCGTTTGCACTGCGTGTCCGTGAGGTATGCATAATACTGCCTGTTGAGCAAACCAGAGAAATGCATCCGTACATGTCAATAATCAAAGCCAACATTATCCTCTAATATGTGTTCTGGGTCTTGTTGCTGATTCTCTAGATATTGTTTTAGAAGAGTGATTCCCAAACTTCTTTGTCAGCAAAAGATATTTATTTGAAGTCTTCCTGAGATTTTATGTTAATTTGCACATTTGCATGATCATGGTTCTCTGAAATCAGCTAATGGACACATGATATGCAGGTAAACAAAATAAATATTTAATCTTTTTTAGTTTGGTCTTTTTTTAGTGTTTTATTTTGATTGTTTACACTAAAAATAGTCAAAGATGGGAATCTTGGCCAGTGATGTCTAAGAATTTTTACCCAAAAAATAGTATTTATTTCTCCCAACTTGATAAAAGGTAAGATCAGATTTTTTAAATCAGGCTATTTATTTGTATTTATATTCTCACACACTTTGTGTATGGCACATAGAAGGATTTGGGACTGAGAAAACAGGTTTACCTCAGGAAAAATACTTTGCTTAAAGTAATAAACTACTAAAAACAAACAATGTGCATAATCAAAACTCTCATCATGAGCATAAGTAAACTTAATTTTTTTGCCTTCCTTTGCCATCTCAAAAAAAAAAAATCGAATTATTACATTGTTTATTATAAAATTATCTTAATATGCTTACTAATAATGCTAAAATGAGTCATCTGTATAACTGTATTATCGTTTTCTGCAGAGTTTTAGCAAATGTATCTATTTTGCTTCTCACCGTGTTTCTGCTACTGTTGTTATAATAACAGCGTCATCCACAGCTCTTAATGCGGGACGATATTTGGCATTTTTAAAATATCGGTATCGGCCGATAAGTTTTTCTGATTTTTCTGATTGTTGGAAGCAGGACTTTTATTTTGATGGTGCTGCAGACTTTTATTAGAACTTTATTAGATTTATATAATTTATTAAATATTGATATATATATATATATATATATATATCGGCATCGGCCAACCTGCTCTCTCAGATATCGGCATCGGGATCAGCCATCAAAAAGCCCATATCGGTCGACCACTAGTTTAAAGAAAGCATGTCTGGCTCTAGATAAAAAAAAATTTTAGTGGATTTTTGGCTGATTTTTGAAAGTTAATCAATTCCCAATGGATAAAAATCAGTTCAACCCTTCATTTGTTTCATGTTTTACTCTGAAACACATCAGACTTGGGAAGTGAACGAGTTGGGAATGGCTTTTTGTTTTATGTGTACCTACCGTACGGTGGGGGCAGTGATGATACCGATGAACAGAATTCTGCACCAGCTGAGAGCGTGGCATGCTGGGAACACAAAGATGTGCTTCAGGAAGAACGTGTTCAGCTCTGTTAGCTTGAGTGAGTGTGAGAGAGAGAGAGAACAAATATTTTATGCATTGAACCAAAGCTAAAAAAAAACAAAAACTAAATTGAGAACTGGGACAAAAATGAACTGCAGAAGTAAATAAATAAAGTTCTGTGTAGAAAGGAAATAGAAATGTTATGCAATAAACCAAAAGAAAAACTAATGCAATTGTAAAACTAATTAATAAACTTCAGTAAAAAAAAACTATTTGTTAATACCAACCTGTTAATTTGCCTTTTGTTGCGACTGTCACATCAAACTTGTATAAAAAATATAGATAATTCTAGCAAATAATGATAAATAAATGCATGGATGGTTTCAAACTGACTTTTAGATATACCTATTGTCAAGTATATTTTATTTGTTTTGCGATGATATAAACAACCATGAAATTAACAATATGAAAAAAAAATCATATTTCGCACGCAGTCATTCTGTTTTTATGGAGTTGCCGGACCTACTTAAACCAAGGCTAATGATCTATTCTAAACCATCATAAGCAAACAGAAAGCAAGAAGCAAGCAGAATGGAAATATCATATGACTACTTTTTTTTTTTTTTAAGTTACATTTGTAATAAGAATCATAGTGCAGCTCAGATTATGCTTCAAAGATTCACACGACACCAAAACCAGTATTCAGTTGTCAACTAATTTGGTCACAGTCTCTGAAGTGGAAATGGAGGGTCCGCTCACACACTCCCCTCCTCCGAATTCCCATTTCAAAGACATTTAATTACTATTTAAAGGGCCCTCAATAGGGAGCGAAGAGACCAGCCTCGCTCTCTCACAATAGAGAATGAAGAGCGTGCTTTCATCGCCATGGAAACGAGTCTGCACTGCATTCTCTCTAGAGAACTCGTATGACCCACATTTCTGAGCTAGTTAAAGCCTCTCAAACTAGTTTTTTTATGCTAACCATGAACGTTTAAATATTCAACTTTTAAATACTGTTAAAAATCGTTTTTGGAATATTCTGTTTGGAAGTTAGTAGGACCGACACAACAACAAACATGTAGCCAATCAGTTAGGGCGGGGGCGTATGACGGTGGAGGAGAGAGAAGAAACTGAACTGAACAAAAACTGCAGAAATAGAGATGGAAGAAATCACTGGAAAATAAAGGGTTATGTCTGGGCAAGGTTGCTTTGATTCTGGTTTGACACCGTGTCCCAACCAGATAAGATAAGACTCCAGTGACAAGACTGTGAGATGTGTCAAAATCAATCAAAACCCACAGCCAATCAGAACAGCGTGTGGGCGGAGTCTCACGGCAAGTGCACAGCAGCAGAGAGAGTAATCTTGATCAGTAGCACCTCATTGCAGTACATGAGATCCAGGGGGCGGAGTCAGATCCAGAGCTGAGGGGTGGAGCTGGGTAGGTTTAGGGGTGGGTTTAGGATCAGGGGGTGGAGCTGGGTAGATTTAGGCATATGTAAGTTGGGAGGAGTTGGATCTGGATCCAACTCCTCCCCGTGGATTTCATGTTCTGCAGTGAGACGGCACTCGCAAGAAACTGGATAAGTAGGCTGCTACATAATCAAATTCACAAATATAACACCATTTAGTTACTAAAACAATCTGTCAAAGAATACACTTGTTTGTTCACAGTTTGAACGTTCTTGTTTCCACTACATCAATTTCAAGATCTGAGGAGAATTAAAGGAGTAGTTCACTTTTCAAAAATCTTTTGCTGATAATTTACTCACCCCCATGTCATCCAAGATATCCATGTCATTCTTTCTTCAGTCGAAAAGAAATGAAGGTTTTTGATGAAAACATGCCAGCATCTTTCTCCATATAATGGACTTCAATGGGAACCAAACGGTTCAAGGTCCAAAAGACACTTTCAGTACAAACGGCAAACTGTTCAAAGGGCTTTAAACGATTCCAGACGATGAATAAGGGTCTTATCAAGCGAAACGATCGCTCATTTAATAAATAAATAACAAAGTTTAAGTTTTATAAGCTCAAATGCTCACCTTGCTCTGTAATGCAATGCACGTTCGTGACTCTCCTGTTTGAACTTGTTCATCAAAATGAACGGATCTTTTTCCGAGTCAATTCGTTCGTTGAATGAGCCAAATGACTCAGAAAAAGATTTGTTCATTTTGATGAACGAGTTCGAACAGGAAAGTCACAAACATGTGTCACAGAACAGAGCAAGGTGAGCATTTGAGCTTATAAAAGTTAAACTTTGTTGTTTATTTATTAAATGAGCGCTTGTTTCACTAGATAAGACCCTAATTCATCGTCTGGAATCGTTTAAAGCCCTTTGAAGCTGCACTGAAACTCTCATTTGGACCTTGAACCGTTTGGTTCCCATTTAAGTCCATTATATGGAGAAAAATCCTGGAATGTTTTCATCAAAAACTTTCATTTCTTTTCGACTGAAGAAAGAAAGACATGGACATCTAGGATGACATGTGGGTGAGTAAATTATCAGCAAAAGTTTTTTTTTTAAAGTGAACTACTCCTTTAAAACTGTAACAAAATACTTTTACTAACCTGCCATATGATCATGAACAGATAGACTCCCGTCACCCTCTGCAAGGAAGACTTGGGGTCGAACCAGCGCACGTATGTCCAGCTGGCAGGCGTGAACTGTAAAACTGCACGTTTGATCTTGCCCGTGGTGCTGTGGATGTCTCTGTTCAGCAGAAAACACAGTTTCTAGCCACTGTAAATGCTGCAAAATCCAATTTGAAATGAATCAGATCTCTTACTTGATACTGGCCCAGTGATACGTGCGCATCTCTAAGAAACGGCAGACAGTCATTCCCAGCCAGATGCCTCCTCCGTTACACAACAAAATATCCAGGATTACTTGATCCCACCAGCACTCCGCAAAATTAGGAAGAAGATGCATGAAGAACAACTGTACGGAGAGATAACATTTGGCTATTATTGTGTGCTCTTCAAGAGACTCGACTCACCATTGATTTCAACTGCGTTTAACATTAACATCTTTCAAACTAGCAATGTGATACTGTAATATGCATAAAAACGACTATGACTGTGAAATGATTAATCGCAATTAATCGCATCCAAAATAAAAGTTTGTGTTTACATAATATACATGTGTGTGGTGTGTATAATTATTTTGTATATACTGTATAAATACACACACATGCTTGTATATATTTAAGAAATATTTGCATGTATATACTGTATATATAATATATTTATACAAAATTGCTATTATACATAAATAAAAATATTTGATATATTAATAACACATTTTTCTTAAATACGTATATACATGCATATGTGTGTATTTATATATACAAAATAATTATACACACATATATATATATATATATATATATAAACACAAACTTTTATTTTGGATGCGATTAATCGTTTGACAGCCCTATATCAAACTAAATAGTTAACTCAAGTAGTTTATTACCATATTGTGGTATTTAATTTAAATAAATATAATTAATAAGAAAGAACAGGGCTATGCACCAGTGCCACTGAGATCTACAGACCTGATTTGGCAGCGCTGGGGGGATTTTTAATCATAAAATCACTATTATTTTGCAATAATAAGTGCAGAAACTCATAATATTTAACATTTGACAGTAAAGCACTGAGATGCAGATGCAGAAAAAATACTTAACAATACTATAGAAACAGATATTTTAAAATGTTAATAAATATAACTATAAATTGTAAATATAAATAATAAATATCAATTATATAAATATAAATAATAAATATAAATTGGACAATATTTACAGAGTTGAAGTGACAGAAAAAGTGTGCAGCCCTTTAAAAATCTTTGAAAAGTGCTTGAATATCACTCTTAAAAGGTTGCACAAACCCTAAAATGGTTAACGTAAACCCATTAGAATATTTCCGCCACAATACCGTTAGCATTGCTACATTAACTCCATGGTGAATGTTGGTGATTTGTGAAGTGAAAAGCCTTCTATAACTTGCACAATGTTTTCTCACGGTTTCACCATCACTGCGGTTTGATCTGATATCTGTGGTTTATAACAGAGAAGTCTGAGCCGAACGCTTCACTAGGTCTCGCTGCGATGCTATTAATGAAGTGTCAAATTCAAACACGTTCTCACTAGATCTCTCAGCGCTTTGTAGTAACAGTGTTGCATGATTGAGATTGGCCTGTGAAACCTTGTTCTGAGCTCGTGCTGCGCTGTCTAAGCGGACCGCCCAGCTCAAATGAGTAAAGCGATTTCGTTTGTATTGTGTTTTATGTTTCTCATATGCAACCGCTCGAACAAAATGTATTCACAACAGAACAGCTGCAAGAAAAAAAGGGTCTCAAAATGCTTAATAATAAGGGTCTTAGTGCTTAATAATAATAATTAATTCATATTTTGCAATATTTCTCACTATATAATTTGGAGCCAGACTCGATATATATATTTAAAAAAAACATTTAAGATAAAGGATGACGCGAGTAATGTTGAAAAATTCTTACTTCGTCCTTCATCTTGGATGATTTGTTTTTCACAGTACATTTCACAATGAATTCTGGGATTGCTAAATTAACTAGCTTAAATGAGAACAGTTACTTGAAGCCAGACTCTGAACAATTTCAAATGCTCATTAGCTGTGAATTATCATACATTGTGATTGAATCATCATAACAGCATGTAGTGCTGGGCAGTATGACCAGAACCCACTTCATGGTATTTTTCAAAATCATACCGATTTCACGGTATATGACACTATTATTTTTTTTTCAAGCATTACTGGGTGTTTTACAGATTTTCATCAAAAACCTTCATTTCTTTTCGACTGAAGAAAGAAAGACGTGGACATGTTGGATGACATGGGGGTGAGTAAATTATCAGCAAAAGTTTTTTTTTGAAAAGTGAACTACTTTAATACATAAAATGATGCAGTTTAAAAGAGATGCCAGCAGGAGGCGCTGTGGGAACAGCGGTTTCCCCGGTAACGGCTGTACACAAACCAGTGCAGCGCTCATAAACGCTGCTTTATCAGGAAAGTTAAAGACATTTTCAATAAAAATAACTAAAGACAGACAGTTCACTTCAAAATAAATACATATAACGTAAAAACACCTTTTTTTACAGTCCATGGTTTTGTCTTTGAAACGTACAGTGCTAATGTTTATTCAGCGATGTCAAAACCAACAAATATATTTTCCAAAAGGCTGTGTTGCTATTGAGAACAAATATATGGGAAACACTAATATAATTTGAGAGCAATCAATTAAAGCTTAACCTATCCATCTTCACCGTCACGCTTGGTAAAACATACAGCTGTGCCCCAACAGAGCAACAGTGAAACGAGACCTCGCTCAAACAGTGTCGTGCCACGTTCCCATAGACCGGTATTGCGGTATATTAAAAATTGATATAAACACCGGTATTCAGTATGAACCGGTATGCCGCCCAGCACTTCATGTTATACTGTATGTGAAGCAATGCTTCAAATCAAGATAAGGAGCAGTTGCAGGTTTACCTCAGTGAGCTCCCAGGTGATGCTGATGCTCCAGCACAGGCCGTAGCTGCGGATGAGCAGAGCCTTCATCCCCCAACCCCAGAAATGACTGAAAGCGAAGATGTCAAAGTGGCTGAGGATTCGCTCCCATGTGATCACATGACAGTTCACCGCATACTCCTGTCAATCATCACAACACCAGAAGGACATCAGTGACATGTTTAACACTCGGTTAAAATTGCTATTGTGGGCTCAACAAAGCTGAACGTAAAGCATCCTTTTGAGATTTGTGACTTATTTTAGCATCATTGAGATACTATTATTGTTTTTAGGGAGAATTTGAATGTTATTGAAATTTTAGTTAAAGTTTAATTGATTTTGAAAAGGCAAGTAATACTTAATAATAATATAAATAATTTAATTAAATGTGAAATTCTGAAGTAGTATTAAATAGTACTTTCTTATAAAACACTACAATAATCTGCTTTATTTACAACTTTGAAAAATACTATAGATATATTATATATAGATATATTAGGGCTGTGCATTCAAAAAAGTTTGTGTTTACATAATATATTTGTGTGTGCTGTGTATAATTATTTTGTATATATATAAATTTTTATTTAAGAATTATTTGCATGTAAATACTGTATACGGTATTATAATCTATATATATATATATATATATATATGAAAAACACATTTTCTTAAATAAATACATGCATGTGTGTGTATTTATATACAAAATAATTATGCACAGCACACACACACGCATATATATTATGTAAACACAAACTTTTATTTTGGATGTGATTAATCGCAATTAATCTTTGCATAGCCCTAATATTAATATATATATATATATATATATATATATATATATACACACACACACACACACAATATTTGTAAGGATTTAGTTTTAGGCAGAAGAGAAAATATTTTGTCCTTTTAGGACTTAATCATAATGACATTATATTAATTTGTGGGTGATATTAATTTGAGTCATATTTCCCTGAACATCACTGACCATGATATCAGCTTCCCGTTTGGCATAGCGAAGGTTGGGGTCCAGCCAGTACATGACAGACTTCACCTGCTCCCAGTTCAGGAAGATGATGAAAACGAGGAAGAGGAAGTATAGCACACTCAATCCTGCACAACAACATTAAACATGCACTTCAGAAAAGATGAAGGTGGATAATGACATGAACCTACTAATCCAACCACTTAGATATGACCTCAGATATACCCCCTCATCATTTATTCACATTTAAAAATCATCTCACAGTGTATGTTTATCATTAAGCTTCATAATTGGCCCTCAAGGTCACATAAACACATCTGAGCCACTCACCGAACACTATACGCCATATTGCTGGATGGGGTCTTGTAAACGGACCTGAAAAGAAAGTTATGAATAGAGTTATTAATATGGCTTTATGATACTGGAAAAACATGACATTGCAAAATTGTGTTATTCAATGAAACAGATTGCGATATGGAAAAAAAAATATAGGATTTTTCACCAGATGACTTAAATAGCTATATTTGAAAAGACCTAAATGGCTATAAATGAAATATAGCTGTATGACATTCTAGAGTGAGTTGGGTGAATTTTTTGGGGAGTTTATCTATATGGAAAATAAAATTAATAATAAAAAAAAAAGTAGGCAGAATTCTAGATCTAACCATAACTGACAAACACAACCGCCAGTTTTACCCTTCCATCAAATATTACGCAGCAAACATCAATAACAACTTTAAGTTGTCAATACTGGCGAATAACCATGGTATAAACGTGATAATCCACGGTTCTGTGCCTCTGCGTCATGCATTAAAATAGTTTGATGCACAGCTAGTCTTGGATTATACTTTATGATTTTATTGTGATTATTAAATACAAATCTTATAAAAACAATATTGTAATTTTATTGTACTGTAAAAATAATAATAATAATAGATAATTAGATAAATAAATAGATAATTAATTATAATTTTATTCTAGTGTAAAATTACAATACTATGGAAGCTTGTTTTCGCCACTGAATAAAAAAAATAAAATAATTGCGACTTTTTATCTCACAATTGCAATTGCTTGTTATAAAGTCGCAATTACGAGATATAAAGTCGCAATTCTGAGAAATAAAGTTGCAATTCTGAGAAATAGTCGCAATTGTGAGAAAAAAGACAGAATTGCGACTTTTTCTCACAATTCTGACTTTTTTCTCACAATTGCGAGTTTACAATCTCACAATTCTGACATCTTTTCTCAGAACTGCGAGATATAAATTCGCAATTGCGAGTAATCAGGCCAATTCTGAGGGAAAAAAAATAATACAATTTTTCCCCCTCAGAATAGTTTAGGCCTTTATCACACAATTCTGACTTTATAACACGCAACTGCGACTTTATATAATTTCATGAATAATTTCTTTTTATTTTGACGGGTTGGCAGCAAATAAAAAATGCAGTTCCGGTTTTAGAGTTAAAGGAACACTCCGACTTTTTGGGACTTTAGCCTATTCACCTTACCCCCCAGAGTTAGATAAGTCCATACATACCTTTTTCATCTCCGTGCGTGCTATAAGTCTGTTTGACGCACCCACCGCTAGCCTAGCTTAGCACAAAGACTCGATGTGACTGGTTGCAGCTTTCATACTGATCCAAATGAGTGGCAAAATAACGCAAACGTTTTCCTATTTACATGTTGTGATTTGTATAGTCACAGAATGTACAAATAACAAAGTCAAATGAGACACAGACATCTTTTAACCGTATAAAACCTGGGAACTATTCTCTGAAGGCGAAGCACTGCTACTTTGACGGCGTAATAACCGCATCACCGGAGACACGCCGTGGTGAGGAGCGGAGAGTTCGCTCAGTGTTTGGGTAACAGAGTCAGCAATTTATAAATAGTAAAAGCGTAGTTTAGAGTCATGGGTTTTCGCTCTATTGTAAATAGCTGCGACTGTAAACAGGGGAGGTAATACCATGTTTCACAGAATTCCAACTAAAAACGCTGACTGGATGAAGAAATGGCTAACTTACTCTGGATATTTATCCAAACACACCTAAGATTATCAAGGGACATTATGTTTGCTCGGTACATTTCAATGAGGACGACTTTTTTGAAAAAATGGAATTTGCCACACGGACCATAATGTGCTGAAGGATACGGCCATCCCATCGATAGCACGTAACGTTACAGGACAAGTGGATCACCTGCGGCTGAGGTAAGTGTTCCGTTATGTTTTTAGATGACCTACTGTAACAGTGCCTTTAGCCAGAGCTAATGTAACGTTAGTGACACTATTATATGATTAGGGTATGAATATGTTTTTATCTTGATGCGGTGCGGACGTAGCCTGGCTGCGCCCGCCTACGCACTTCCGCTCAATTTCATTTTCCTTCAGTACTGCGTCTGGGACCGCTCCATATCCTTAGGTTTCCAGAAATCAATTTTTTGTAGGACCAATCAGCGAATAGAGGGAGTGGCTGAGAACGGTGACGTTGATGTAGTGCGTCAGTTTGAGTGCAGTAATGGCAGCGGAGAAAGACGTGAGAAAAGCTATTCGGTCCGTTGTTGGAAAAGAAACTGCCGAATATACAGAATTTAAAGCCGGATTGTTGTCGTCTCACCTCTTGTTGCACAACGGAGGACCAAGTGAAGGAGGCAGAAAGGTTGGAAGTTTGTGCTGGGCAGCTCGTGCACAATGACCGTGACATTTTGGACTTTAGCCTGGTGTTCGCGGTGTTCGGAAGCCCCGAGTCCTGGCTGCTAAACTATTGTTGAAGATCCGCTCAGGAGTCATGTCAGTCGCTCAGATTCCCAACAGTAAATTTACTGATTCTTGTGATGAACATTTTGAGCCCCTTTGTGTACTCGTGCAGGAGGTTGGTGTGTCAGTTTTACATGTTGTAAATCATACAAATTGGTTGTAATTTAAAAAAAAAAATTGTCATAAATAAAAATTTGAAAACCCATACTTTGGAGACTATATTTGATTTTCAGTTTTAGATGTCAATGGTTAATTTGTTTTAATAAAAAAACAACTAAATGCCATATAAAAATGTACAAACACATACTTTGAAGACCATAATTAAGGTAATTAAGAAACAAAAATACGTAATATGAAAAATTGTTGTTTATTACACATCTGCAGACAGACTGATCATTCACTGTAACTTACAGCATTGACTGAATAATCACTGTCCTTCATGTCAAATTTACATTTCGAATTAATAATTGTTCCTAGATTAACAAAACCTGCAGCTCTCGTTGACTGAAATCCTATTGTAAATTTAATCCTCTGATCATTCGGAGTTCGGACTTGTTGTTTCTTTTACTGTCTATGGTTGTTTCCAGCCGTTTCGGCGCATGACATACGTCACTCACGACCACACATTAGCGATTGGCTATGGCAGATCGTGAGTGACTCTGGGCAGATCCAATAGATTTGAACTTTAATAGTGAACCCGCCTACAAGGAAGGAAACGTTTCTCAATTGAGGGAGGCCAGACTCTCTGTACAAATGAAATGTATGTACGAGAGTCTGGTAGAACCAGGCTAGTGCGGACGCGCTTGGGAAAAAAAAACGAGCGCGTTTACCGCGTTGAACTTGCACCCTGCGCGCGGCGCGCCTAGTAGCCTAAATTTGAAATAACCATGGAAATAACGAACTTGAGCGTGCAAAAGGGTACGATAGGCTGTGAGTTCATTGTGCAAAAAACAATTTGTGCTATTACTTTCCCCTTATTCTATCCTATGGTAATGCAATACTGTATATTATATAGTCTTCTGTTGAATACATTTGGTTCAGCTAATAAATTGCATTTAAAATATATTGATTCCTGTAATAATAATTATTTATTCATGTGATATTTATAAATCTGGGTGCGTTTTTGGTTGGAAATCAATGAAACATGGTACTGTATTACCTGGTCTCCCCTGTTTATTGTCACAGCTCATACAATAAAGCAAACACCCATGATAAACTATGCTTTTCTTGTTTTCTATCTAACGTTAGTAATTGCTGACTCTTTATTCCAACACTGAGCGAAGCGAACTCTCTGCTCCTCGTCACGGCGCGTCTCAGGTGATTGTTATCACTCTGCCCAAGTAGCAGTGCTTCCCCTTCAGAAAATATAGTATTTATACGGTCAAAAGATGTCTGTGTCTCATATGGCCTTGATATTTGCACACTCTGTGACTATACAAACCACAACATGTAAATAGGAAAACGTTTGCGTTATTTTGTCACTCATTTGGATCAGTATGAAAGCTGCAACCAGTCACATCCAGTCTTTGTGCTAAGCTAGGCTAGCGGTGGGTGCGTCAAACAGACTTATAGCACGCACGGAGATGAAAAAGGTATGTATGGACTTATCTAACTCTGGGGGGTAAGGTGAATAGGCTAAAGTCCCAAAAAGTCGGAGTGTTCCTTTAAGCTCAGCACGGTGTTCATTTACAGTTCCTTGGCTCTGAAGAAGGGATTTATTTAATTAAATCGTAGCCTGCATGACCGCACTAATGCATCTTGCAATTTCAATATCATGCAGCCTTAGTTATGCATCTGAACAGAATCATGTGACCATGATCATAAAACACTTATGGCCTGAAAGCTGAAGCTCTCCGATAACAGCCCAAGTTCAAGACTCTTACCGTTTGGGAAGGCAAGAACACTGATGATCAAGAAAAACGAGATGACCAGGATGAGACCCACCCACAGGTTATTGTCATGGTCTCCATCATCTCTGCAACGGAAACATGTGGTCACACACACAAATACACCAGTACAAACAGACAATCTTCCTCTTTCTATTTCACAATCGACCTCACACACCAAAAAAAAAAAAAAAAAAAAACAGTAGATGCACGCAGTCAGACACATCACATAATTGAATGTCATTTTATTAAAAATTTCAAAACAAAAGCATAAATAATTTTTCAAGAACTAACTTTTCCAGAACTGAAAATATGGAGAACTACCACTTCTGCTTTCAACAAATATTTTCCACATATTCCGCCTGTGCTCAGGTGCACAAAATCCTTTAATGTCATGATGAAATAAAAAGTAGCGATGGATCTTTTCTTCCATATTGTGGTATACACCCTAATTTGTAGGGCTGGAAAAGCAAGGTGGGGACTTGGTAATATAAAAAAATAAAAATGCACATACCAATTGTTTACATTAAAGACCAGTAATATGCATTAAGACAGCACAAAGGGGGGCCAAAATCTGCCAACTTGAAGTCACCATCATAAAATTAAAATTGACAATTCTTTTTTTTAAATGAATATTGCAGTATTTATTATAATTAATTAATCAGTGTACATAATTACTGTTGTTTAATTTATTAATGAGCCTCGTAATCTTTATTCAGAATAACTTCCCCTCCCTCTTGCAGCTCATCTCTTCTCTGATGATGTGTTTACTGGCGCGAGGGCGGGGCAACCGGTCACTCACACGAGATCCACCAATAGCAAACCACAACCATCCAATCATTCTTTCTGATGGACATAACCACCCTAAAATGTTTTCTTGTTTCAGAAGCAGTTTCATTTTTATATGTCACAATAGGGTAAAAAAAAGACTATTGCAACTTCTGTTTCATTCCGACCTAAGAATTAATATATTATAATATAACCAAGTCTCCTGTTTACATCACAGACATGAACCATAGTTGCTTACTTGTAAAAAATGGTGGTATCAGGAGGGGGTCATTGTCTTTCTAGAAAGCATTTTATCGAACAAAAACATTTCCCCGAGTGCACGATGACGTCATCAATATTTTTGTCCGTTTTCCCGGAAGTGATATTCGCACTTCGATAGAAGATCGTTTTTGTCGACTTTAGAAATATACCCGCATATAGGTGACCTCAAAACAACAGACACGCACTAAAAGACAGATTTCGGACTGAAATGGCGTGCTGCTATAGTAACATGCCGTTGCTGCAACTCTTTGTGGCTTTAGCGTTGTGCGTCACTCACCGCGTAAACGCGAAGTACATCAGGCTGAGCACGGTGCATGTCAGCAGGGTGATAGTGTGTGGTTTGTAGAAGAACTCGATGGTGATGTCCTCCACCTGCTGTTCGTTGATCATGCGGAAATGCATTCTGTAATTCACATCATGTTTACTGAGAGTCCGAGAGCCGAACGTTGAAGCCATGCACGTGAGATCAGCAGATTGGCGTGTTTCCTCTCTGTCCCGGATTCACCTTTGATTACCGTGATGTTGTTAGCAGCTCTCTCTCTCTGTCTCCCTCTCTCTCTCTCTCTCTCTCTCTGGCGTCTGCTGCACGAATGACGGCCATGCATGTGTGCTCTCCGGATCTGCACACGGCAAATGCATGAACACTATCAGCTGTGCTCAGCCTCAGAGACATAGACAGTAAAAGAGCGATGCATGTACGAAACAGAAAGATGGCAGACACTTTGGATGAAAACAGAAAATTCCGTGTGTTTTCATTGGTGTGCATGCAGCGGCAGGCGTAGAGCCGCTATGGCAAGCCAAATGGGCCAAAAATACAGCGCTCTTCGAGTTTCTCACGCGCTCAAGGTCACTCTGCTGTGTTGAATAACACACCTGTGTGTGTGTATTGCACGCCAACATTGGAATAAGTATATAACATACTTATTCCAATGTTAGCGTGTAAATGCAATTATATATATATATATATATATATAATAAATGAATTATATATGAAGAGTTCAGATGCAAAAGCCTCTAAGTGCCTTTTGAAATTTTCTTCTAGAATGATCATTTTTATCAAGCTTGTATATTTAAGGTCAGTGATTTCACTTAAATGGCAATGATAATTACCTATTCATTGTTATTTAAGTGAAATTACTTAAATATACAACTTAAATATACAGGTTTGACAAAAATCATCATTAAAGAAGAAAATTTCAAATGGCATTTAGAGGCTTTTGCATCTGAACTCTTCATATATATATATATATATATATATATATATATATATATATATATATTATTTATTGATTTATTTTATGCAAATATTAATTGTGATTAATCGCATCCAAAATAAAAGTTTGTGTAAGCCAATATTATAAGTCATATACTGTGGATTTTTACACACAGCTCTAAAAAAAGTTTTGGGTAAAATAATGAACAACCCAACTGTTGGGCTTAAAAATTGTATTTAAAAATGTGGAGAAAAAAAGTTTTTTCCATATTTGCCTCAAATATTGAAACAACCCAGCGTTTTAGCATGCATTAAAAAACAGCACTTGTTTTGAAAAATATCATTAAAATCTTTCTGTCAAATATTTGGTTTGTAAACTTTCTTTACAATAATCGATATTTGTATGTAATCAGTGTTGGGTGTAATGCAAGTAATTCATTACAGTAATTTAATTACTTCTCCCTTAAAAAAGTAAAGTAAAAATCAACAGGTGTAGCCTATAATAAAAGTAGTGAAATAATTTACTAATATTAACTTTACTTTAGTGCTGCACAGATATTGCACAACGGCAAGATAACCAACCTTTATGTTCTGATGTGATCTGTCAGCGCTCATTAATGTCAAATGAGATCATGTTTTAGATCATGATGATAATCAAATCAAAGTATGCGGGCTTTATGTTGACAGAAGCTGCTGAGTGTTACCCTGGTGTCATGTGTAACGTTACCCACCGTCCCCATCGTTTCTGAACAGCAAAAAACTTTTCTTTTTACTTAACTTAATAGACTAATAACTTAATAACTTATTTTAAAACAGTTGTTTACACTTAGGCCTAAACATTTTTACATTCTGGACTAAACCATACCCTCGATAATGCCCTGATTCTTGATTATTGTTCGGGAACATTTACAATAAGGATCCATTTATTCATATTCGTTAACATGAACAATAGGCCTACTTGCACTTGTTCATATAGTTGATGTTAATTTCAACATTTACTAATGCTTTATTAAAATCAAAAGTTGTAGGCTATCTGTTAATATTATTTAATAGACCTGAGCTAATATGAACTAATAATTAACAGTTAAAATAAAAAATGAAATATATATTTAAATGTATATTGCACATTGTTAATGTGTTAAGGTCAGTTCAGGAGTGATTTGTGTAATTTTAATTAAGTATTAAAAGCAGTTTCATGTCTGTCCTGTTTGAGGTTGATATGGGATTTAGAAAGTTATTAGTAATAATGCAATACTTTTAGAGAAAATAGTACAGTAATATAATTACACTGTTGAAGATATAGTAAGTTAGCAATTAATGACGTTTTAAGAGTATCTTACCCAACACTGAAAAGCAGTGGCATTCAGACACTAGCGTGACGGAAGTGTCCAAATGCTTGTTGAGGTCATTGTATCTGTTTATGTTAGATCGTGATGAAATGTTTTTTTCAGGCTTGAGTTATATTTACGTTAGAATAAAATTCAGCAAACCACTCGACATCTAAAGTATGTTACATAGGTGTGATCGAACAGGCCTGATGCGCATTATGTTTTTTTTTTATTGATTTTTGAGGATTATTTTGTTGCATTAGAGTCTGTTGTGGTTGTTTTTCATATTTTAACGCCCCCTGAACTTCACACATCTTCATGGTCAACAGCAGGAACTGTGGTTTTGACTAAAGAACTCACAAACACAAGCTTTCACACTTCTAATGAAAACCTATACTTTCTTGTTCTATTAGTATGATGATTTTTAGCAAGTATTTATTGTTAAAACAACTAAAATAATACTTTTTTTGCAAATAAAACTAAATTATCATCATTTCTTCAATACACTGTAATTAATATAAATAAAAAATGCATAAAAAGAAATTAAATATTTGATACAATGTGTGTGTGTTGCACAAAAACAGCAGCTTTGATTATCCATTATTGCAGAAAGCTTTAAACTTAAATTTAAAAACAGTACTTTAATAGTGAGCAAATAGAAAATTCACCATTTACATGAATGCATTTGGCAAAAGCGATTTACATTGCATTCAATATAAGCGTTTGCTCTATCCACACGCTCACTGCGAATCAAATGTGCAAAGTTGAGCAACAGGCAAAAGGGGAACTATATACACAGATGCACTTAAACACAAATCCACGCCTCAGAGTGTTTCGATCTCACTGGCCAATCAAACGCCTTGCTTGATAGTGATCATGGGCTGTATTGAAATAAGAAAAAAATGAGTTTTCAAAGTGTTTGATACAGTAGTTCAGCATGTTTTGTTGATTTCAAACTTACCAGTGTGTTAAAGTGAGATCTGCAAACAGCTTTACTCTCCCAGAAGATCAAAACCAGAGCCAGAATCAACTCTAACCCACACAACACGCCGATCACCACCCTCAGCCCTACAAACATATGGTTCTGGCGGAAACCAATGATAAAAAGTGAGTAAATTAATGTGCACATGATTAGTAACATCAGCACTGTACAAAATATTGTTGGTTTAACTTAAAAAATGAAGTAACCTGGTTGCCTTCAAACTTTAGGTTCATTGAAATGGAAAAATTGAGTTAAAGGAGCAGTTCACTTTTCAATGTCCACGTCTTTCTTTCTTCAGTCGAAAAGAAATTGAGTTTTTTTATGTAAACATTCCAGCCTTTTCTCCATATAATGGACTTTAATGGGAACCAAACGGTTCAAGGTCCAAAGACAGTTTCAGTGCAAACTGTTCAAAGGGCTTTAAACGATTCCAGACGATGAATAAGGGTCTTATCAAGCGAAACAATCGCTCATTTAAAATTTTTTTTTACAAAGTTTACGTTTTAGAAGCACAAATGCTCGCCTTGCTCTGTTCTGCGATGCATGTTCGTGACTCTCCAGTTTGAACTTGTTCATCAAAATGAACAATTCTTTTTCTGAGCCAATTTTTTCGTTTCGTTCGTTAATTAAACCAAATGACTCGGAAAAAGAACAAGTTCGAATTGGAGATAGAATCGAATTGAACGTGCATCACAGAACAGAGCAAGGCGAGCATTTGAGCTTATAAAACTTAAAACTTTATAATATTTTTTTTTAAATGAGCGATCGTTTCGCTTGATAAGACCCTTATTCATCGTCTGGTGTCATTCAAAGCCCTTTGAATAGTTTGTAGTTTGCACTGAAACTGTCTTTTGGACCTTGAACCGTTTGGTTCCCATTGAAGTGCATTATAAGGAGAAAAGTGCTGGAATGTTTTCATCAAAAACCTTAATTTCTTTTCGACTGAAGAAAGAATAAGACATGGACATCTTGGATGACATGGTGGTGAGTAAATTACCAGCAAAAGTTTTTTTCAAAAGTGAACTACTCCTTTAATACAGTGAAGGAGATTGATTTAATCATCAGAAACTCAAAATATGATGTTACCTGAAAAATGTTATCTAAGAAAAACGTTGTGATTACAAATCATGAAGATATTTTTTTTTTACAGTGTAAGTGCAGGTTTGCTATGAGCACATAAGGGTACCTTTGAAATGTCATCTGTGCTCCTGTAGAAACCCTGTAAAAAATAAAGTAAATCAGTGAGATATATGCACAGCGCTCCAATTTATACAGTACATGTGTAAAGAATGACAAATGACACATAGGCCTACCTCGCTTGTCAGCGAGCAGAGAACTAGAGCTGCGATGGACCAGAAAAGGCTGATAATGTTGAATGCGAAGGACAGTTTCATCTTTCAGAACAAGAAAATGATTCAATTCAGTTTCCATCATGATAAAATATATATATATATATATTGTAATGGCTAATTTTGCATTTACATTTATACAAGTTTCTTTTCTTTCATATATGATCTTTATTTTCTTTACTATGTTTTCTTTTATTTCATTAAGATGTGATAGATGTGTTTGTAACTTTTACTAACGTTGGAGAAGATATACTCATGAGCATTTAAAGGAAAATATTCATATCATCTAACATATACTCATAAGCATTTAAAGGAAGATGTTCATGTAATCCAAAGGACATTGTTAAAGATATAACAAGCTGTTAGAAATGCATAAGTAATGTAAGCTTAGTGTGAGGACATAATGTTCTGTGTTTAACAAAGAAGCAAGCAGCATGGAAACATTTTAATAGCTCATTGTATCTCAAGTGTGAGTTATATTTGTGCAGGGTTTTGATCAAATTAAAGATAAACCAGAACTTGCACCCAAAAGATAAATTGAGCAGAAAAGTGTGATGTCGAACATAACTTGTAACCAAGAGATAAATTGAGATGTGAAGCTGTATTTGAACAACTTAACTTAACTTAACACAAACGTCATTGTGCTGTCCAAATGAAAAATACGGTCTACAAGAATAGTCAAGGGCAGCGCAAACAGGTTTCCTCGCTAGAGGGTGTAGGAGACAATCGGTAGCAAAACCAGACATAGCCTGCATGGTTTCCTGGGTTTTCAGGTATATAAGGATGATGAGAAGGACTAGCCTTCGCCTTCACATGTAGACACTGTTCTGTATGTTGAACGCCAACGATTGGACTTGTTTTCTTGCAAGAAAATAAACTTTTGATACTTTGACTTTTGAAAAGGTTTCCACTTGTCTTCTTCCTCCTATCTTTTCGAATAACAGAGAATAATTTCCACAACAATATATATATATATATATATATTATTTGTATTTGTTATATATGTATGATCACTTACCACAGGCATGAACGGAGACTTCCCAGCTGCAAATGTCAGAATGCCAGTAGCAATGAACTAAATAACAGAGACATTGTGAGATGTATGTGTGTTTACACGAATACAAACATACACAAAAAATGAGCTGTGGTAAATAGAAAGAGGGTCGCTATGTTCTTACCAGGGCACTAGGTAGGGTGTACACTAAATGAGACAAACCATAATAAAGAGCAATGAGGACGCCGATGCAAATGACAAACGCTCCGATGCTGAGCTGAGCCGCCTGAAACATCAACAACATCCATCCAGTTATTATTCTCATAAAACTACATACAGTCAAGAAGTTAATACTTTGAACAGGAATGTAAAACTACAGGTAACACTTTAGTTTGGGGTCCAATTCTCACTACTATTCATATTAGAATATTGTCTGTTTATTATACCTATAAAGCACATATTATTCTGCATGACATTCTACATCCCTTAATCCTATCCAATACTATAAGCAATAATTAGGAGTTTATTGAGGCAAAAGTTATAGTTACTAGTGAGAAATGGACCCTAAACTAAAGTGTGACCAAAGTAAACTAAGATATTTATAGATGAAATGTAAGTAAATGAGTGTCATTGATCATGTGACTCTTTGCACAGATGGTCAGATATCCTCAAATCGTAAACATAATCATCAGGTTTTGTGCAGCTCCAGCAAAAGATAAACACACCAAATACTGACATGTTATGAAAAAAATGGAAAGAGGCATTTTCACTGGTGTTTTCAGACTTTTGGTCCCCACTGTGTGTATAATAGTATAAAAATATAAAATATGTTTTTGCATTTAGTGGATGGGAAACCAATGTAAAATGATGGCATATAAATGCTTATCTGTTGAAACCAAGGTCACAAATCAACCAGCATTCAGGTCGAAAATACCACTGAATCTGATGAAACGGCCCAGATATGCCAGCAAAAACATGAGCAGCAAAAAAAAAAAAGAAGTGAAATCATGCTTAATTTCTGTTATGCGTGTGTTTCTGCAACTAAAACGAAACTAAAATCAACATCAAAATCCACAATGATGGTGTATAGAGATATGTTAAGAAAAATAAAAGTAAAGTAAAAAATAAACAAATAAATGAGCCCCTTGATAAAATAAATAAATATCTGACATTATTATGCATTTAAATCTTGGTACGCACCCCGAGTTCCTTTGGTCGTCCTTTCAGAAAAACCTTGTAAGTGTCTTTGAAGACGCAGGTGAATTTCTCGGGCATCAGCTGGCCCTCTCTCATGTCCCTGACGCTTCCCAGGGGAATGCTGATGACCATGCAGTCATCCGGCTTAAACGTGTACCGCATTTGTCTGTCATTTGAAAAGAATATTGTTATCTGACATAATGGATCAAAAATGATTGTGCCACCTTTCAGCAGTTCAGATGTGGACAGAAGGAGAGACTGAAGTCGACTAGTGCTGGTCGGCCATGTTTGACAGAATATTTTTATTGTTATAAAATGCTCAAAAAAGTGAATATTTGGATTATAACTACTGCATAAATATAATTGAGTATACCATTAATTGCCTTTAAAAAATAATTAAATAAAAGATATGATCAAACTAGAATATAGTACAATCATTTCGTTGAAATGGGGAAAAAAACAACAAAAACATTATGTACAATTTCTGTGAGGTAATATACAGCACATGTATGGCTTTTAATGTTTCCAGGTACTTGGTTGCAGTTTTCCTGGATTACATAATGCTCAGGATACTCCACATATTCTTTTTATATGTCTTGTTTTCAAGTAAAAATATCTAAACATTCTTAAATCAAGATACATTTACTTGAGAAGCAAAATGACATCAGATATTAAGTTGTGTTTACTGAACAAATGATCAAAATGAAGTAAGTTTATGCTTTAAACAGCCAATGGTGTCAGAAAAATTCAAAAGGAAAACCCCAGTTTTTTTTAGTTTGAAGCAAAAATCGATAATTTTTTGATTCTCAAGTAAATGTATCTTGATTTAGGAATGTTTTTAGATATTTGTACTGGAGAACTGAGGAACAAAATCATGTTTTTTACACAGTAATAAAAGAGAAATATATCATAAATGTAATAAATTAGTCAGAGCAGACAAATGTGCGTTGGTGGTTTGGATAAAAATAAACATGTGTCAGTTGATTCTCACTTAAAACGCCACACATAATTTTAGCCATAAATGAACTAAAGTTTTGGAATAGACTATATTTATAAAAAGTGTCTCAAATGACCCGCACACACAGTTTAGAAGATGCCCACAATGAGATCGTTTCAAACATGTTCACAGGAAGTCTGTGGTAAATATGCAACTTTATAGCAAATAAAAACAGATTAAGAGTTATCGCTAGGTAGGTCTAATAAAACACAGCACATCAACGCAGTAAAAAGTGGACATCTACAATTATTACGTAGTACCTTATCTTACCCTTAAATGTAGTTTTGTAGGTGTAACCTAATATATTTAGGTTGATTCAGTAAAGTTAAATGATTATTTCTTTAAATAAAATCCTGTAGAAGTAACCACATGAATCATATGTTTAGGTTATCATTTTCTCAGGGTAGGCCTGCTGACCTCTCTGACTCTCACTGTAAGAGGGGTTTGTGTTTCAGGTAAAGAGTGTTAAATAAATGCTCTTACCTTTTGGAGAATAAAGTGTGTGAAGTCTTGATGAAGTTCTGCTCAGATAGCAGAAGTTTCTTTGAGAAATGCAGCTCATCATCAGCTCTCACACCACAGTTCCCCCTTTTTTTTTTGGACCAACCACATGAAAGTGGCTCGTTGTGTACCAAGAAAAAAAAAAAAAAACACTAAAGTGACACACGATGATCTTTCCTACACTTTAATACGGAAGACAGACTCAGCTCGGTAAGATGAACACACGAAGCTTTGCATTTATGGGTTAGCTTAATAAAGAGCTGTATTATTATATTTACAAAACTGAACATTTAAATGACTGTGGTTAGAACATTAGCATGAATATTAATGAGGGCTTCATGCTGCATCTTTAAAAACAGTAACTTATAGTACATTCTATTCAACTCATATTTGTTGTATTTCTATGGCATTTAAGGTTTCTATTTTAGAAACAGAGCACGTTATTCTATAGCACTTGGGCTAATATTAATTCTCAATTCTCTGTTGTACAACTAGTGCCTGTAACTTTAAGTAGCTATTTTATTTCGGTCTTGTATTTGTCCTGTGTCTAACGTTATGTCTTGCTGCAAGAAGATGTTCAATGTTATGAAAATCTACACATCGACAAATAAAAGTTTTACCAACTTTATTATGGTTTCGCCCAACGTTTATTTGGGTTACCTCATTTTTCTGCTTGTTGATTTGAGTATGTTCGTCTTCATGTAGCGGTTGAGAAGATGGCTAAAGCGGATATCGCGATGGAGATTCAGAGGCACGAGGACCCAGCAGGAGGAAGACGAGATGATGAAGGGCCGCTCGTCAAGTATTACCGTGCCAATGAGCCTCTGCCAGGCGCAGTGCCAGTCCTGCACGGGCTCCTGAGCAAGGGCCCCTCCACCTGCGCGGTAACCCACAACACCCTGCGCTTGCACAGCATTCACTGACCTTATTTGAGCTCCGGGGAAATTACCTGAGGAAAAGAGCCTGCTAAACAGGACAGTTTTATACAATTATTTAAGACATTTCTCCATATAGATAACCTTTTTTGACATGAACCCTCGAGTTCTATATAAAACGAACCACTTTTTTCTAAGAGTGTGTTTTAGTTTGCTAATAAAATGAATTAGGGTGACCATATTTTGATTACCAGGACACAGGTGCCTCAAAGATGCCTTATTAATTTCAATACATTTCTCCTCTCTGTATGGATAGACTTACAACTGAGGAAAATTACTTACAACTTTACTTATTTTTCCTCAGTTGTAAGTCGTTTTGGATAAAAATGACTAAATGTAAAATGTAAATGTGGATAGAAAATGGTTATATTACAAGACAACCTCTTCTCATGTTTAAAACATGTTTTATTATTACAGGTTTCAAAAATAATAATATAGTGTCACTTCTGTATAATAAATAACTAAAATAAATACCTACAATTCAACAAAAATCGCTCTCGCAAACGTACAAAAACGAACTAACAAAATGTATTCATATCTATTTATCCTGTTTTTCTTCCTCATCCTCATTGTTTGCACATCTATATTTTGCTGATCTTTCCCAGAAGTTTTTTGAAAACCAGGACATTTTCATCACTTTATAAAAAAACTAAATAAAATGTCCTGGGAAAACAGGATTGTTGTTGACCCTTAAAAAAAAATGAATAAAGTGAAAAGCTGAATGTCCATGTTGAGTTTAGCCTGTAAATTCAGCTTTAGTCATACTTTTTTGATGCAAGAATTTGTCAACATACAAAATGTGATTGTAAAGGTTATTTTTTTCCTGTTGTCCTGCTGTAGGCCGTGCAAATATCCAGTGGGATCGTGAGTTTGGGAATAGGGGTGGTGTTTGCGGCATCATTCGTTATCCATAATAACCTACTGACCTTATTCCGAGTGCCAATCGTTACTGGAATAATGGTGAGCTTCGTTTGCTTCTGTAATATGAAAATATTTCATTGTGCAGCACATGCAGGAATGTTGCATTTTAGATGTACAAATAATCCGTTGATTCATCAATAATGTTATTCATAAATGCTGTTTCCTTTTGTCTTCCAGTTTGTCGTGGCTGGGTGCTTGTCTAATCTTCTGTACAAAAGCCCCGTGCTTCTACAGGTTAGTGTGTGCATTTGACAAACACTGTCTTTGGAAAGTTCACGCGTTCATCAAGAGTTTTATTTTGAATAGACTTGCTTCATCGCCAACATCTCGTGTCTGGTGGTGTCTGGGGTCGGAGTGATTCTTCTAGCTGTTGACCTTCATCCAAGTCAAGATCAAATCCAGTACAAGGTAGATTGAATCAAACTATTCTTGCGCTGTTGTTACAAACATTTGTGCATCTTGGTTTGTTAAATGCATAAAACATGTTTTCAAATTCGATAGCAATACTGTACTGTCAACATATTTAATTATTTACAGTTTATGTGCCAAATAAAGATTGAAGACTCAGAATAAGAAGGGGGAAACATCTATATAATCAAACGGATAAATAAAATAGTTTTAAAATATAGTAAAAATATTATAAAATAAAAAATTTAGCAAAAAGAAAATCAAGCCTATTGTAAGGATCATTAGGATTCTTTGCATTGTGACATTGTTTTCATGACAATAATGCACATAAAAATGACAGCAATATATTTAATTAAGCATAACTTGCTGGTAGTATAACAAATAAATATGAAAATCTTAAAAAAAATAGGCTTTATGCAAAATATAACTTCATTTTTTTGGCCTGAACATGCTCATAAAGCTTGAAAAGCATTTATTGATCCAGATTGACATTTGTGTTGTTTTATTGTTGTCAGATGTTATCGGTGTGTGTGTTTGCATCCTGCAGATGGAGGTGCTGGTGCTGTGTGTGACTCTGATGGACATGCTCATCGCTGCGGTGCTAATATACTGGTTTTACAGAGAGAAACGGGACCATAAGAAGTAACACCTCATTCAAACATCTGTGTTTTCAGCTCTGTGCCGTTTGAGCTCATCTTTTCTCAGAAGGTTTAGCAACAATAATAGAATTAAAGAACTAAAAAAAGAAGAAGCAGTTGCTGAATTCTCCTTATTCGTGATGCAATTTCTGAAATATAGTCATGAGAAGTCTCTGAACGAAGAGAAGGAGAGGTGAAGCCGCAACAGATTTGACTTTTAATGGGACTAGTTCGTAAATTCCAGGAAAATACAACAGTTCTTGTTTTTTATTAGCAAGAATGAAGAACTAAAGCACAGACTCTGCTTCTGACCCTCACACTTGTAGCTTTATTTGTTTATTGTGTTGGATGTTATTTCTCTGTACATATTTTCACATTTATACACTGTATTAATGTATTTTCCGTATCAGTTACATATGAATTTGAGTTAATAAAACACAATCTTAATAAATTACAGAATTCAATACAGCTTCTTTTTTTTTATCGTTTTATTTTTTTATTTTCAAAGTAAAAAGATGGACTCAGTCCTTAATAAAAATGCAATCCTCAATGGATTTTTATTAGTAGTGCCAGTACTCTACTATTTAAAGACAGATCAGTCAAATGTGGAGTGGTGAAGCAAGTCTCGGTTGTGCGTATTAAAACGCTTGAAATTATTTACATCCGTGATCTGGTCGCCCGGTCCAATAACGTACCAGCACTGGTGAGCTGTTTTCCCATCACTCCGTCTCAGTGGATTCACAGCTTGAAAAACAAAAGAAAGCAAGTTATTAGAAACGCCTGACGTGCAAGTCGCTGCTAAGAGTTTGTCTGTATTAGAAGCGTTCACACTCACAGCGATCATCATGGGAACTGTTGGTTGCAAGGGATGATATATCATAAGATATTCAATATCACAATATGGCAGATTCAGGCTTAACTTTTAATTTATATTATAAAATATTATTTTATTTTCTCCTGATAACAAATTTTTGTGACAATTTTTGTAAGGGCTGGACTATTAGTAATATTGCTATGCTATCTCTAGAAGCATAAATTACTACATTTCCATTTTGTGAAATAATGTCACACTTTTTTCTTTAATGCTTCAAAATGAATACCACATGTCTATTAATAACATTATAAATGCATGAATTTTGTCCTTTTATCTGCTGAGGGCAGAGGTTAAAACGGACAGATTATTTTGCTGAAAGAAATATTTTTTTAAATTTAATTATTTTATATTTTTAGTGTAAAAATTGAAATATTTTTTCTTTTAAAATATATTGATTTATTTGAATATCTAAATTAATTCAAATTATGTAAAATATTTATTGCAATATATATATATATATTTTTTTTGTATTTAATAATAATCACCATAGAAATCAGATTATTTTATAGTCATTTTTAAATGGTCTAAAACTGGGAATGAGGCCTATGAAAATTAATGATTTAAAATTTTTATTTTTTTATTTATTTATTTAAATCTGTTCACTTTATGGTTACTAATAGAGGTTTGGTTAGCAAAAAGTAATTTTTCAGCTTTTTGAAATCATTTTTATTTTCTAAGCAGAGCCTTAACAACTCCCCAACAAAATCACCTCATTCATTCTAGAATGATTAAAAATTCCTGTATTTTCCAAATCACAGCATTACACAAAATATAATTGTTTAATGTCATTGTTTTACAAAAGCGTGCAGCCGTAGTTTCAGCTCAGTGACAAATTCCAGCTGTATTTGGAAAGTCACTTGACGGCGTCACCAAAAATCGTTCTCATGCGCCACATATCGCAAACTGTTATTGAAGATCAATGATTTCTCACGCTTTGATGCTGCAAACCGCTGTCAGTGTGAACGCACATTTGTTCAAATGTGTGGAAGAGAATCTTGCAGCATGATCGACGTTAGCTGCACAATTTCACATTTGAAGAGTTCAGATGCAAAAGCCTCTAAATGGCATTTGAAATTTTCTTCTTTAATGATAATTTTTATCAAACTTGTATATTTAAGTTCAGTAATTTCACTTAAATAACAATTAATAGGTAATTATCATTGCCATTTAAGTGAAATTACTGAACTTAAATATACAAGTTTCATAAAAATCATCATTAAAGAAGAAAATTTCAAATGCCATTTAGAGGCTTTTGCATCTGAACTCTTCATTTATTGACCTGTGTATTTAACAATTCAATTGTTTTGTCCTTCCTCCCCAAAAGAGATATTTGTGCATTATTGCTTTAGACACAATAAAACCCATGACACAAATAGGACTCGACACCACAGAATCTTACACATGCATTACAGTGCATGTGCATCGCAGGGGAACAAACGCTTATGTTCAACATAAGGTGCGTGCAGACGTTCAGTCGATCACCATAGACAATCACGTCAAAGCAAAACCGGAAGGTCCTCCAAAACAGTAGTTTCGACTGAACAAGTGCTTAATTAAAATGCACGGCTCAGATTTCTGCATTACTGAAAACGTGAGCAATGACGTTATTGTCTGTGGTAGCTGTACATGTACTGTAACCTAGAACAACCCTTGAAGCCCAGCACACACATGCAGCCCAACACACTGACATCAAGCAAAGGGATTCTCAGATGGGAATCAGCGCCAGCCTCATGCGTTAATGGGGAACAGGCATCAGGAATCACACAGGTGACTTCAGACTAGTTACTTACTGATCTAAACCGTTTAAATCAGACCAGAGTCGAGAGGCCTAACGGGCAATGAGAAGTCTTGCTCTGCTAAAACAAACATGTCAGATACAATTAGATTCAATTTGCTGGAATCTAGGTAATGAGGAATAGTAATAGCGATACGTCACACAAGTAAAGGAGGATCTTTTATTTTAGCTCGTCTAAAACTTTAATAATATTTTTTTTTTTGTCTTGGTTAATATATTACTATCAGGTGTAACATTGTGTCGTAGTTCGGATATGTAAGTAAAGTAGATGTCATGTGAATCAGTGAATGTCAACACTTATTATTTGTGTATAATTTAACACCATGTCAGCATCAAAAGCAATATTCATGGCAAACTCAAGGGTAGTAAAATCAAATAAAAAAAAATCATAATAACAATAATTTTTCAGTTAATTTTACAATATTACCGTATGTCTACAAACAAAGAAGTATAACTGAATTATTATTTCTCTGTACAACGACATTGAGCTTGGGACAGGCACTTTACAAATAAAACATTATTATTATACCAATAACAGATATATCAAATATTCCAATTTAATAAAAAAAAAATTGTAATATTTTCCCTTTTCAAAACAATCTAAATAAAACTGTTGACTAATATACTGTAAATGAAATCAGGAAATTCCAACAAAACCTAACGCTTTATAGTCAAGGAAGACTATAAAGAAAATCACACCTCATGCACTCTAAACAATGCTGGGTTGTTTTAACCCAAATTTGGGTCAAATATGGACAAACCCAAATGTTAGGTTAAAAATTTAATTAAAAATATTAACCCAACTTCAACTCTCACTTCAACTGTACATTTTTTAATTACATTTTTAATCAAATGTCCATATTTTAATCAAATTTGGGTTGAAACAACTCAATTTCTTAGAGTTTTTTTTAGTGTGCACCCTAAACAATGCTGGGTTGTTTTAACCCAAATTTGGGTAAATATGGACAAACCCAAATGTTGGGTTAAAAACGTAATTTCAAATATGAACCCAACTTCAACTCTCCCTTTCAACAGTAAATGTTTTGATTGCATTTTTAACCCAACATTTGGGTTTGTCCAAATTTGGGTTGAAACAACCCAGCATTTTATAGAGTGTGGGTAAGTCTTGAGGCCGACTCGATTTTCATGATTTTGTAAATAATGTCTGTTCAGTTCCATTTTCAAAATGAGAATTTCATTTACTAGATTCACTTTGCCACCCACAAATACACACATTGAGAATGGCTTCACGTCCACTCTTACCGCTGTGATGAAGCCGCTGCTCTGGGTGTCTGTGCGGTAGAGGATGGAGGATGTGAGTTTGGGTGGAGACGGGGACGGGGACGGTGTGTGAGAGGACAGATAGGAGCCTCCGTCACTGGTGTAACTCTCCATCACTGAAGCGGGCTGACGCTGGACACGGTCACTGGAGGTGCACTGGGACGAGCTCTCCGCACTGTCACGGACTACACACGGACAACACACAGTTAACATCCACTGTATATATATATACACTTTCATTCAGCATTGATGCATTTGGTCAAAAGTGACAGTGAAGACATTTATCGATTTCAAATAAAGAATCTTAACGAAATGTATCACGGTTTCCACAAAAATATGACGCAGCACAACAGTTTTCAACACTGATAATAATCAGAAATGTTCATTGAGCAGCAAATCATCATATTAGAGTGATTTCTGAAGGATCATGTGACACTGAAGACTGAAGTAATGATGCTGAAAATTCAGCTTTGATCACAGGAATATATTACATTTTTAAATACATTCCAATATAGAACATTTATTTTGAATTGTAACAATATTTCACTATATTACTGTTTGTACTTGATAAAAATAAATGCAGCCTTTTAAATGATTATTTATGTATAGAATGTATTTAGGTATAACAATATCATAATATATAATACAAAGTATATATTACAGTATACTTATATATATATATATAATATAATAATACAGCAAGTAGCATTTGCTTTCAAGTAAAATGAATAATATAATGATCACAAATACTATACTTAGTCAAGAACAGGATGAGAAACTGGACAGAATCTTGTCTAACAATTCCAACTAAAAAAGATCAGTGTTATTTGACTATCTTTGTCTTAGTTAGTGTATCTTTAGACTGCCCACTGAAAGTGCACACATTCGGCCCCTCAAGAGTTTCCATTGGCTTCCATTGTACCAAAGAAACGCCACCACAGTGAGAGGGGCCCATTTCCTGTTTTAGACATCCTGTTTGAAAAGCGTATATGACGGTTTAGCTGCTGTTCATAGACACTTTCTGCCCACCACAGACATTATTATAAGATGACACATCCTGTCGATGAATTTAGATTGTAGATTAACTCCTCTAATATATATTAGTGCTGTCAAATCGATTAATCACGTCTAACATTAAGGTTTGAGGTTATATAATACATGTATCTTGTTTAGTTCATGGGTTCAAGTTAAGCCAAGTCAGATCTCGGTTCACTTTTGGCTTTATTTCATCTAGCTCGTCTTACAGAAAGCTAGACCTGAAACTAGACAGCAGTTTCTCTCCTGCGTTTGAGCCAGAGAAATCGTGGCTCATGATTGAGAAAATTCTGTGGATTATAATGATGTGAATTGGTTTAGATGAGCATCTTGGATATCTAATGCTGGACAATACTTCTCACTGGACTCAGTATATAGGCTTTGCCTTATTGCTGAGTGGTTCCTCATTTACTGTGAGGACTGTGGAGGAGAAACCATGAATCCCACAGTAACCACCACACTAGAGTCCCATCACGCCAAGTATGCCACCAAAATAGCGTATTGTTTTTATGTCTAGTCTATTTTTGCTCAGTGTAATCTGCTGTTCATTTTTCAAGTCAAGTCTTTGTTTAATGTGTATCTGCTCACTTTTGGATTTATTAAAACTGCACTTGGGTTCCTCAAGTCTTCAGTGAGTGTCTTTGTGTGTATATACAGTATATACACTCACCTAAAGGATTATTAGGAACACCTGTTCAATTTCTCATTAATGCGATTATCTAATCAACCAATCACATGGCAGTTGCTTTAATGCATTTAGGGGTGTGGTCCTGGTCAAGAGAATCTCCTGAACTCCAAACTGAATGTCAGAATGGTAAAGAAAGGGGATTTAAGCAATTTTGAGCGTGGCATGGTTGTTGGTGTGAGTATTTCACAATCTGCTCAATTACTGGGATTTTTACGCACAACCATTTCTAGGGTTTACAAAGAATGGCGTGAAAAGGGAAAAACGTCCAGTATGCGGCAGTCCTGTGGGCCAAAATGCCTTGTTGATGCTAGAGGTCAGAGGAGAATGGGCCGACTGATTCAAGCTGATAGAAGAGCAACTTTGACTGAAATAACCACTCGTTACAACCGAGGTATGCAGTAAAGCCACAACACGCACAACCTTGAGGTGGATGGGCTACAACAGCAGAAAACCCCACTGGGTACCACTCATCTCCACTACAAATAGGAAAAAGAGGCCACAATTTGCAAGAGCTCACCAAAATTGGACAGTTGAAGACTAGAAAAATGTTGCCTGGTCTGATGAGTCTCGATTTCTGTTGAGACATTGAGATGGTTTGGCGTAAACAGAATGAGAACATGGATCCATCATGCCTTGTTCCCACTGTGCAGGCTGGTGGTGGGGATGTTTTCTTGGCACACTTTAGGCCCCTTAGTGCCAATTGGGCATCGTTTAAATGCCACGGCCTACCTGAGCATTGTTTCTGACCATGTCCATCCCTTTATGGCCACCATGTACCCATCCTCTGATGGCTACTTCCAGCACCATGTCACAAAATTACTAAAATATATCTGTACTTTAGGGGAAAATGTCCTTAAATTGGCATGAAAATAATGTCACCTTCTTAATGGACCTTAAATAGGCTTCATTTACTTCATGCTAATTATTTTTGCATTGGATTTTGAAAATTGACCTGGACGCGATTGTTTTGATGGAGACACACTCCTGACCGCGACTCACTCATGGAGGACTGAACGGTAGAATCGTGCTCCAGCTCGTCCTCTTCAATGCAGTCGTACGGCCAGTGGCTCAGAGACGGGCATCCGGGCAGCGGGTGAGATGGGTAGAGGTGCAGGTTCAGAGAGCCCAGCAGAGAGGACGACGACTGACTGCTGGAGGACGACGAGCTGCTGTTGGAAATGGTGGAGTGAGGTCTTTTAAACGGCGTGGTGTGGTCGAACGAGGACACCGCTATGGACGCCCGCATCCTCGACTCTGCAGAGACGGAAGACGGACCAAAATAAGATGAAGGTCTCAGGTAGATTCACATATGCATCCTTACATTAAAGGGATAGTTCACCCAAAAACAACAATTCAAGAACAAGAAGATATTCTTCATGGAAGAAGATATTTTGAAGATTGACTTCCATAGTATTTTTTCCCCCCATACTATGGAAATCAATGTCTACGGTCAACTGTTTGATCACACATTCTTTAAAATATCGTCTTTTGTGTTCAACAGAAGAAAGAAACTCATACAATTTGAAAAAATTGAGTGAATGATGACAGAATTGTAAGTTTGGGGTAAACGATCCTTTTAATTAACCACAGGACTAAATTAATGAATGCTAAAGTAGTTCCACATAAACGTTAAAATGTTTAACTATTACCTTTTAATAGTAGAAGGTATGATGAAATAAAATAAAATGGAAATATTAAAAGAAAATGATGCCTTGGCAACTAAATAAAGCAATTACTAATACTACAATGAATAAAAATAAATTAAAGATAAATAGAAATATGACTTACAAGCTTAAAAATTGTATATACATACACACTATTTGAAAATATTACTATTTTTTGTATTTTTATATAATTTAATATGAAGAGGGATTTGTAAAGTATAGATAATTTAATAATGTAAATTTATTCAAATGTTATTTCCTTCAACATTTTGATCCTGTATGTTGTTTCTGTATTTCACAGTCACATCACAGGACAATTTCCACATAATAGATCATTAAATGCGAATGCACACAATATGTTTTCTTTGCTGTCCACTCAAATGGAAATATACACAATGAACAGTGTTTGTTTGAGGGCAGAGCATGTCAGCTGTGTGTGTGATGATTGCTGCTATGAGCCAGATTACACAACAGTCATTCATTACATTTGATGCATGACATTCAAAAGCTGTGTCACCCAGACACCCGACACAAGTTATGACTTGAGTCTGACAGTAAAGGGAATAAACACACATACTAACAGCCAAAGTAAGAGATCTGCTCTCCAGATAACACTGCTCTGAAAGGACCCGCGTACTGAAGATCAGCTCGAAGGCTTTTCGAAGATTAAACGCTGGATCCGGCTGTTTGATTCTAAAAATATGCCTTCATACAGGGCGGGAAAAGTCAATGTGGGAATATGGGCCGCATTTAATAAATATTTCAGACTGTGTGCCTGTGTCTTCTGTCCATTAGGTTTAGGATTAATAATCAATTATTGATAAATAGATTCATGAAAATCATTGTTCTTCCTTAAAAGTATTATATTTTTTATATTTATATATTAAAACGGATATGAAAAGTACTGTTCTTCCTTAAAAGTATCAAATATATGTGTGTATATACTTTTCATATAAGCTTATATCAATTGTTATTACCCTCTACTTTTATATTTAATATTATATTTATATAATGACATAAATAACTATAAATTTGATATTATTAAAGTAGTATATGTCATGTATTATTTAAATTATTTATTAACACATTTTCCAAAAATGAACAATACTTCTCGTATCTATTTTAATCTACTTGGCTATTATTATATTATTATATATGCAATTTTTCATAAATCGATGCTGATGATCTTACCTGACCCTTTCATTATGTAGTCGACGGCTCGATCGCTGATCGCAGAGTCACTGGGTTTGATGTCCATGAACGGCTTGTTTCCGATTCCCATAGAAACCATTTCCTGCATCCGCAACTCTGATGTTAAAACACATGCATTAGACGAATATAAAACCATAGACAACACAAGCAGAGTGTATAATGCAAAGGGCTTAGTTTGAAACCACGTTGTTTCTTTCTAACATCTAATGAAACTTATTTTCAGCTCCTAATAACAATACAAAGACAAAAATGTCCCACAATGCATTGCTGCAGGGCTGAAAACAGAATTATGTTTTGACCGGATAGATTAATAGATATATCTAGAATCACATGTTGTGAACCATATACACTTTTAGCTTGAATTAAATGTACAAAATGTACTGAACTAAAAAAATTATGTCTCCTAAACAAACAATTCGGATTCATGAGTGAATGACTCTTATGAGCCAACAGACTAACATGTATTCGTCTGAATCATTCTAATGAATTATTGAATTCATAATAGTGCTACTGAATTAAAAATCTTTAAAGTTAAAGATTCAAAATCTTCTAGCTTGAATTAAAAGTATTGAAATAAACAGATGATGTCCCCAAAACAAACATACAGTGTGAGCGTGGTCTGATTCTCCAGGTAATGACTCTTATGTGCAGATTCTTTTAAAAGAATTGGTCGAAAATGTTGTAGTCTAAATTTCACTGTATGAATTAAATATAAAGTTATTCTTATTAAAGCTATTAAAAAAGTAATTCAGTCAAGAGCAGTTATTTATTGTTTCTTTTGTTTGATTCACATCAATGACACAGGTATATTAGGCTGCTGTCCCTTTAAGACAAAAAGCACAGATCTATTATACTGATACACAACTGTTTACTTGAGACATATAACGAATATACTGAAAAAAAAATAATATTGGAAAACAAAAACGTGTTTTGAGCCATTAAAAGCCGCTGCTTTCTGACCTCGGTTTCGTAAGGCCTGCCGCCACAGGATCTTGCCGATGACGCTGGTCCACGCAGCCTTCACCTCTCCAGAACTGGCCTGTAGGATGAACGTATCCTGGGATTTCCTTCGACGAAACCAGATCTCAAAGCGCAGGCCGCTGTCGCCGACGTTCTCCGTCATTCCGATCTCGGCTGTCTGAAAGGATGCAAAACAAGAGTTCACCCTCACAACCGACGGAAGACACTCTGTGGATAAAGCAGAAGTTGACATCACATGCTGTACCTTGTAGGACTGTTTGTAGATGTAGATGTCATATCCTCCTTCAATCTTTTTGGTCTTGCTGAAGAGGATGAGATCCTCGAACAGGAAAACGTGACGAAGGTATTTCTTGCGTCCGCACCAAACAATGAACTCATCCTGACAGCGAAGCTGGCCCTGCTCCTTCAGATTGACCTGAGTACACAACACAGGAAATCTCTCAAATCAGGGCACTCTGTGGGGTTTTTAACTGTAATATAGTAAAAAAAAAAGGGGGAGTAAAAGGAAAAATGCTTTAAACAATTTTTCCTTTTAGAATTATCATTAATTGTCATTAAAACAATACAAGCAAACCTTTTATGGTACAAAAATAGATTTAATTTTATTTTATTTCAAATATGTATTCATTTGTTTGTATGAATACATATAAATGAATATTTGAAATTAAAAGATAATGTATTCAATTAAATAATAATGATTTATTTTACTTAATTATCAAATAATTATTTTTTACTTTATTTACATTAAACATTTATACAAATAAAGTTTTATTTTGTTTTTAACAATTATTTATTTACTTTATTTTAGATAAATATTTATTTTGAAATAAATAAATAATAAATACATTTTTATTCATATAAATAATTTAAATTAATATTTTAAATAATAAATATTATACTATATATATATTATATAATAAATAAATATCTACTTAATATTTATTCAAATATAAATACATAATAATACTTTACTTAATTTATTTGATTTTTTAATAATAATGATGATTTGTTTTATTTATTTAAGTTAAATTAAATGCTTTTTTTCTTTAAAATACTTCCTAAATAAATAAATAAATATTTATTTGAATAAAATCTATTCAAATAAATAAATGCATTTTAAATCATTCTTTATTTTATTTACATTGTTATTTATTCAAATAAATAAATGAATACAATTCCGTGGTAATGTAAAATATTAATTACAAAACAGACTGCATTTACATTACATTTAGCAGATGCTTTAATCCAAAAGACTCACGAGAGAGGAACAAAGTTTATTTGACAACTAGATTAGGAAGCAAGCTAAAAAAGAGAAGAAATGAAGAGAATAATATTTTCGGGTGTATGTGTGTAAATGCATTGGTTTATGCGGGGTTTAGTGCTCCTATTCTCCTATATCATCCAAACTCCACTTACATCACATCCACGGATGGCGTCCATGGCGAGCAGGTCGTTTCCGTGGCGCAGCTGGAACTTGACCATCTCTTCAGCTGTTCTGAGGTCAGTGAGCTCCTGCTCCTGAGAGTGACCGCACTCCTTAATCAGATCCTTCAGGAGAAGAGCGTATTTACTCATCCTCTGGATAGGCTTCAGCAGGTAGGATGCCAAGTCCATCTTATCGCCCAACTCCACCTGTTTATTCTGAAGACCACATGGAGACATTCAGAAAAGTGTGTCCCAGCTCGTGTTATTGGAGGAGACATGAGCTCGCTCACCTTGAAGAAACTGTTTCCGTGGCTTATTAGCAAGGCATCCGAGCGGGGTTTGTTCTTACTGTACAGGGCGTACATACCGAACTGCTCCTCCTACCCGTGGACAAAAACAAAGAAGAATACATTTATATCTTTCACACCTGACCTGTCAAAACTCCCATTTCTACGCTCGCATCAGTTTTTACGCATTTACAGTTAGAAGGCCCGGTGTGTTTAGACTGAATACGAAACAGAGTTCTTTATCAAATTCATAAAAGAAAAAAGAATTACAGGAATACTGGATTTTAAACCTCAGAGAAATGCCACAATCAAGACCTCAGAGCAGAAATGAGGGATAAACACACGTGCCGTTCACAGTATACGGGTCTTTCCTTGCCGTTAATGCTTGGATAACACACAGTAACGCATCATGTTGAAATCTCAGGAAGGTTATCTGTACTCACGTGTTGCAGGAAGCAGCTGCTGATGGACAGGGGCGAGTGGGCGCAGATCTCCAGATCCTTCAGGAAGAACTGGCTGTGGAAGTCACACAGCTTCTCCAGATTCCCAAAAATAATGCTGCGCTTCCCTCTCAGGTCCTGAGGAAGGTCCAGTCGCTCCATCTCCGGGAAGTAGTGCTGGATGATGTAGCTGAGAGATCTCACGTACTCTCTCTCTGTGGCGATCATCTCATCCATGATGTGCTGTATTTTGCTGAAAGGCGAAGGATAGAGCGTGACTGAGGAGCACACAGAGAGTCAGGTGTCGTTGTTATGGATTGGCTAACTTTTATCAGTCCATTTTAACACGGCGATACAGTAGAGGGAGAAACTCCCTAATAGAGCTTTTAAAAATCCATAAATGTCAGCGGGATTGCTTTGATGGAACCCAATAAATAATAAAGTATTTTTATTACTTTATAAAATTAAAAAAAATTAAATGTATAGCTACAGTAATAATGCTATACTGTAAAATAAAATATTGAGTATGTAACAAAACTGTTATTTATTATTACTATTATTAGTATATACAGATTAGAACAAAACATTATATTATTTACGATTATTACTGATATTTATGGTCTTTATTTTTTCACTCACCTGCTGTTTATGTTTTCATTTTATGTTATTTTTCATATTTATTTAATCTATAAAACAATAAAAGTCAAACAAATCAATAAAGACAATAGATCTGTAAAAATGTGTATTAAATAATAATAATTAATATTTTTATATTACTAAATGACAAACAAATAAAGACAATACATTACTATAGTATTAATACTGTAAAACAAAAATAATACTATTGTTAATAATAATCAATTGTTTACAGAACAACAGTAAAAACAGATAATTATTCATATGTATGTTTAATTACTTCCATTATTTACTCTTATAATAATGATAATAATCTTTATTTTTATATAGTGCCTTTAAAAGTAGCATCTCAAAGCACTTTACATAAAAAAATGAGGATAAAAAACACAAGCAGTAAAAACTAAACAAGCAATAAGAATAAAAAGCCAAACAAGGTAAACACAACAATCACATAAAAGCTTCCCCAAAAACGGACGATTTTTTTAATTAATTTTAACAAAATTGTATTACTAATTGTATCAGGCATCCCTACACACACTTCCCTCACCTGCTGTGTGTCTTCACGTCCCCGGCGCTGTGTCTGCAGACTCTGGACGGGGACGACATGCTGCGACTGCGGCCCAGAGACGGACTCTTCACGTCTGGCCGCTGGAGCTTCTTCTCCACACACACGTTGTTGGTGACCTCCAGTCCTTTGATGTAGATGCCCGTGTACCCATGATGCCCGGCATCCGGGTGAGCTTTGTCGCGCGCCGTCAGCTCGTAGCTCAAGGTTTTCTTCATGATCTTTTTGAGCGGCTGCTTTCGCTGCCGTGTGGCCGGTGAATGAAGCGGCTCGGAGTGACACGAGGCGGACGAGTCGACCGTACAGTCGCTGTCGGTGTCGTCAAACGGGGATGGAGAGAGATTGCCGCTCTCCGGTGGAAATGGGAACTGGCTTCCAGAGAACGGACCTGCTGAAAGCGGTTTCTCATCTTCGTACTCGAAACACAATGTGGATGAAGAGTTCAGACTGGGAAGCTCGGAGGAACCGTTTTGGGTTTCCAGAAGTTTGGATTCTTTGGCAGCATTGGCCAGTGCTTCCTCCAGCTGCTGTTTGGTTTGCTGGCACTTCTGCCAGATGTTGCTCCACTGCTGAAGCTCCCGTGGGCTGTTGAGGTTCAGCACCATCTGGTTGAGCGCGCTGAAGTTGTCCAGGGAGAACTTTGTGGCTTCGCTGTGGTAATCCTGCAAAACACGCAGCACAGCAGGCGTGTAACTGACCGCATTATCGTCCACCCTCAGCTGACAGAAATACTCCTGGCAATGGACCATCCACTGGTTCGCCTGCGTGAGAGACGTTATAATTATCATTCACATTATCATTAGTGGTGGTTTTAATTATTGCATCAGACATTTTTTTTTCTGTTTGGCCGATTAGTGTTGCAAGTGGGACTTTTATTTTGACAGAGCCTGAGCATAGATATATAAGGTGCGTTCCATTCTGACCGTAAGTGGACTGCGAAGTGGACTTCACAGGGTATTTTGCCATCTTAAGTGAGATTCCAATTCGAAGGCAACGAACATGTTCAGTTCGAAGGGCACTACAAACGGCATAGGGAATAAGGGAACATTGATACATCACTTCACAGGAAGTCAGTGAAGTCCATTTCAACTGATATACCGTGTTCAGGGAGTAGGGAGTAGTGAACACTTGTGTAGGGACCCTGTCGAATGGAAAGCACCTATAGAGTGCCGAAGTGATGACGTCACTTTGTAGGACGACTCGGAAGCTAGCGGCGCATGGGTTCCCTCGGTCGAAAAGCAATGCATTTTCCCCATGGACTTTTGGAAAATCCCAAAAAATAAGATCTGTGTTTAACAAAGAGTTGTGACCCTTACACGTTTTGTCTATCAAGATAATCTTTACAAGTTAATCCAAAATGTTGAAGCCTATATAAAGATTTTAAAAAACACAATCAGACACAATAAAGTAAAAAAAAACCACAAGCAGGTTATAACTTTTTAAACGTGAAAATATTTGGAGGCTTTGTTCACCACAGACCTTATTTCAGGCGATTTAGCAAAAACCCGTTCAAAAATCCCATAGGCTTTAGAGCGAGGGAACCGTAGTGCTAAAATGCTAACTCACTTCCGCGTTTTGGCCTACAGAGTGACGTCGTGACTTCGGCACTCTATTAGATTATATTTCACCTTATTTTTTCCAAGTAATGTTTTTTATGGTTTTGATTTAGTTAATTATTATCATTGACATATACACTAGACCTCATCTTGGGGCTCTAAGCATGCGTTAAAACCGCCGCCATCTTGGAACAGGGGTCTTGTCATAGGAAGTAGCTAGGTAACGCTGCTATCTTTGCCTTTACGTCGAATTCATTGATGGTGGCGGACTTTTGTGCAGCGTATGATGTTCACGGATGAAATCTGAACTAGGAAGAATGTTTTTAAAAAAAAATATATATATTATTTTCTTTTTGGAATCAATGATAAATACATGTCTGACCGTTGGAACAAACCAAAAAAACAAGAAAAATTGCATTCATGATGATTTATGGTGATTTTATTTCCGTTAGACCTGTGTCTACTACATTGACGCTGATGCATTAAAGTGGAGGGGCTCCCCTGTTTCAAGATGGCGGCTCTATTGACGCATTCGTTCCAATGAACTGCCGTAGCCAAGGTGAGGTCTAGTGTATATGTCTATGAATTATTATAACCATGGTGTAAAATTGTTTATTTTACAGATTTGTTTTATCAAGTTAAAATGAGTACTTTTTTCAAATTAATTCATTAGTAAAAATTATAAATATAAATTTAACTGCAGCAATTGTTATGCATGTGTTATTTAATATCTTTATATCAGTCAACCACTAATTATCATGACAGTAGTTGATGTGATGCAGCAAAATAGACATAATGCAATTTAAAAAAATGTTTTTTTACCGATTCGTAGAAATCGTAGAGGTTGTGCAGGACCTCCAGCTCGTTCTTGCGTGCCTCGCTCCGCTGCAGGACGGTGCTCATGTGCTGTTTGACCTCTTGAAGGGCTGGACCGGCTTTAGACTCCCTCAATAACACTGCAGCTTTCTTCTGCTGTTCCTACAGGAGCAAGAGCAAGACCACATTAGTTGGTCAGTTAGTTGACCTTTTAATCCAAACAAAGTGACTTAAAGGGATACATCACCACTGGAAATCTGAATGTGTATTTAAAATGGGTGATTTATGTAATTATTTTTGAATTTGGAGCTTTCTAGACTGAGAAAAGCCTGAAAATGTATTTTTGGCTTATGTGGATGAAAGACAACAACTCCCAGAATGCACTTGCTTCGCTGCCCTAGGAGCGATCAATCAATAAATCTCAATGGTTACATAATTGGTTCAATTTTAAAACGGATTTTAACTTCAATTTAAAAAGACCCTGAGCTTTACACCCTTTAATTTCCTCTGGTAGGGCATTTTACTGATTAGTGGCTTTCACAGGGAAAGATGATAGTCCAAATGCGGAACGGCAACCAGACAATTACTCATAAGTGATAGTCTGGAAGCTCACACAGAGGTTTCACAGCCAAGATTAATAAAGTCACGTAATACAGAAGGAGCCAGACCGTTTAGGATTTTATGAACCATACACAAATTTGAATAAAGTCTAAAATTGTCAAAGGTTAGAAATGTATGTTTCTCTATGATCCTACAAAAATGAAAATGGTTAGGTTTTTTATCTAAAATGTTTAATGTCTGTTTATATTGAGATTTTAAAGGTTTAATAAGAGGGAGCTGGTGCATCCTGCTGAAGAGTTTCAGTTCAGTGTCGAAATGCATCGAAAAATCTATTACACTAGATTGCACTTAGTTTATTATTTCAGACGCCTTTTTAAAAGACTACAATTAAAAAATGTCTATGAGGCCTATATAAAATTCAGTGGCTAGTAGGAGTGATCAACGCTGAAGTCCACCCACATACAGTACAGTATGGCGAGATTTAATGTCAAGCCCTAGTCACATGACACTAACAATGTGTAGTGCTATGTACTGTAGTACGTCTGAATTTAATTCATACTACCCCTATTCACACTATATAGAACATATAACAGTCCTAAAGTACGTTAAAATTCAAATGTAGTACCTACTTAGACAGTATGCGATTTTTGACGCAGCAAATGTTTTATTATTTCATAATTAATGGATTTCCTGTAGCTAAAACACTAAACAATGAGTGACGTAGACGCGCGAAAGATCACTTCCAATTCAATGGTTCAATTGGACATCTGATTCAGATCAGTTGGACATGGCTGTGGTTACAAGAGGTAAAAACGTTATAAATACTGTTCGTTTTCTCACACAAACCGCTCTTTTCGTGTCTTAGGCCATCAATGTGTACTTACATTTACGAGTCATTAAATCATGTTTAATTTGGACTTCTCTGTGCATGCTCTTTGAGGTGGTGACCATAGACCTCCATTATATGACTGATAGACAAGAACGGTTTGACCTAAAAATATCAAAATTGAAAATACTGCGGAAACAAAGACACCTACATCTTGGATGCCCTTGAGGTAAGCTAAAACATATCAAAAATTAATTTCAAAGTGAACTATCCCTTTAAATGTCAGAACTGTGTCTTGTGTCAGTAAAAGTGTTCCAGTGGCACAGGAGAAGATCAAACTAGTTGTTGTTGGGAATGAAATCTGACTGAAGCCTTTTCTTGAGCGTCCTGGGACAGTAACATGCCAGCTCCATTTTCTTTCGGCATATGAAACTACATGGACACTTACTGTGGACTCCTCCATGAACTGCGCCAGACTCTGTCTCATGTCCCGAATGGAGCTCACAGAGAGACTGTAGGAGTCCAGAGGAGCCAAATGTTTCTCACTCTCCACATAAAACCACCTCTTCACCTGAGGAGAGATACAGAAAAACATTATCATCCCATAGTCTTCCCCAATCATCGATTATTATTTGAATAAAACAATAAAAATCATTAATTTACACCATAGACAACCTAATTTTAAATGCTAACATATTTTAATGAGCTGCCCTATTATTAGTTAAAGGGATGGTTCATTTTGAAATAAATTTTTGGTATGTTTTAGCTTACCTCAAGGGCATCCAAGATGTAGGTGTCTTTGTTTCCGCAGTATTTTCAATTTTGATATTTTTAGGTCAAACCGTT